>NC_134866.1:2562500-2660000 GCF_049852395.1 Peromyscus maniculatus bairdii | reverse complement strand
CCTGTGATGTGCAGGAAAGCTAAGTGAGCATGAGCCTGAATGAGCCAGCAAGCAGATTCCTCTGTGGTTTCTGCTTCAAGTTCCTGCTTGATTTTCTGACCTGACTGCCCTCAGTGATGGTATGTGTCCAGAGAATTACAATATGATGTAAGATGAAATACACCTTTTCCTCTCCTGAGTTGATTTGGTCAGAGTGTATTATCACAGCAATAGAGAGGAAACCAAAACACAAGGTGAGATGATGGCACTTTATTTATATATAATAAATAATATTTATTATTAAATATTTATTTATATATAATAAATATATTTATTATTAAGTATTTATTTATATATAATGAATGTATTTATTATGCATCTGAGGAATGCATAAGCTTCCTTGGGTGTTCTTTGTGCAACATAAACTGTTTTCATGTCTGGGACTGAGCTGGTCCCCCCATCTATGAGTCTCAGGCTTCTGCACAGCTCCCGGGTCTCTGGTGGATATAGTACTATGGTGATATTGTGCTCCCCAAAATATTGTGCACCCTAATAAACTCATTTAGGGCAGAGAACAGAACAGCCACTAGATATAGAGGCCAGAATATGGTGGCACACACGCCTTTAGTCCTAGCATTCCAGAGGCAGAGATCTGCCTGGATCTCTAAGTTCAAGGCCACAATGGAAACAGCCAGGCATAGTAACTAGAGCCTTTAATCCCAGGAAGTGATAGCAGAAGGCAGAAAGGTATTTAAGGCATGAGGACCAGGAACTAAAGGCTGGTTAAGCTTTTTAGGCTTTTGAGCAGCACAGTTCAGCTGAGAGGCATCTAGTCTGAGGAAACAGGATCAGCTGAGGAATCAGCAGGTGAGGTAGCTGTAGCTTGTTCTTCTTCTCTGATCGATCTTCCAGCATCCACCCCAATACCTGGCCCCGGGTTTGTTTTTATTAACAAGACCTTTTAAGATTCATGCTACATAGCACCAATAGACCCTCAGTCTTCCCTGATACCCTGATAGCTGCTTCTTCTCAATGTGGGGAACAAAGCCCTCTTTACAGTGCAGAGGGATCAGGTGTCATCTCATGTGACCCTTGCCCTTTGCCAACGGGGAAGTGAAAACAGAGGGATCGTCCCAGGTCACAGTCTAGCTGAGAGAAGGACCTATAGAACCTTGGAACCTGATGCTAAGTTCTGCTTCTTATGTTACTAAAGGAAAATTAGAAGGAAGAGGAGGCAGGCTGGGAGGTGCGGGAACTTGAGGCCAACATGAAGACTGGAGGATATTAAATCAGCTCCACACTACAATAAGGAAACCTTGGCGAACAGGAAAGTGTCATCCTGGGGATGCTGCACAGTTGGTCTTAGAGAAGGAAAGCCTGTCTTTGCGTCATGCTTTTATGACATCAGTGAGCATCTGCCATTCCAGGGAGGAGGCTCCTGTAGGCCCCTCTGGAACCCACCACTGCCTAAAGTTCTAGAAACTGCCAGGATTCAGGTGGCATCTCCTAAAAAAAGACCTAAGACTCCCTTCTGGGTTCCCACAGCAGCCTGTTGCTTCCTGAGGGCCAAGACCAGGTCACACAGCCTGATTCATATCTAATGACCTCCTGATGAGTGGTGTGTTTGACAGGTGAATGATTGATGGCTCTGTGGACAAATGAGTAGTGATCTGATGGCCACCGAAAACACACTTGATGTTTCCTGTGCCCAGGAAAGCAGACATTTCCAGAAGTGCCAGGCAACCTGGGAGCTTCATATGTGTGTGTCCATGGGCACTTGTGGACTCAGGTACATACATATTTGCAAGGACAGCAGCTCCTGCTAGACTAGGATGCTTAGAGTCGCTTAGCAGGTCTGATCTAATGACTGAAGCCTGAAGTCAGAGAAGGGAGATGCAAAATGAGAAAGTTCAAAGACTAGCCTCAGATCTGGGGTTGCAGGAACAAAACAATGATCAGAAGACTCTAGGGTAAGTGCCAGTTGGCCTGTTCCAGTCCTGTAGCTCCTGGGCTGGTCCCCTGTGATTTGGTGACAATGTATGTACCATAGCATCACAGGGTAGGTATGTATATGAAAAGGTCCTTCCAGAACCCCAGAGGCTAAGTAACAGGGACAAGTCACCCTACATTCTAAAGAAGGCCCCAAGGAGCTGCAGAATTGTTCCATGAGCTTAGTAAGTACGAAATGGCCACAGAAATGGCCACGTCCCAGTCCTTGGATTTGTGAATGTGGCCATCTTGAGAAGCAGTATCCTTGCAGGTGGATTAATTTAAAGTCTTCAAGTAAGTTAATGGGATTGCAGTCAAGTAAAGGGAGGCACTATGACTGTTACTGCCAGGTCTACACCGTCATCTAGTTAAGCATCATGTCCACCACTGCCAAGTCTGTATTATTGTCCAGTGAGGCATTATGGACATCACTACCACATCTGTACTGCTATCCAGTGAGACATCGTTCCAATCACTGCCACATCTGTACTGCTATCCAGTGAGGCGATATGGCCATCACTGCCACATCTGTACTGCTATCCAGCGAGGCATTATGGCCATCACTGCCACATCTGTACTGCTATCCAGCGAGGCATTGTGGTCATTGCTATCAAGTCTATACTACAACCCAGAAACAAAAACCACGTGAAGAGGGACAACCACCCTGCCTGCCTGGCTTTTTCTTTTGAGTGTTCAGGTTGACACGGCAAGCATTTCTCTCTGAGCCATCTCTCTCCACACCATGTCCAGCTGCTGTTTGTTTGCTTGTTTTATGCCCCAGGGAGTCAAATTTAGGTCCTCGCTCTTTCACGGCGAACAACTTCCCAATTGAATCATTTTCCCAGCCTCCAATCAGCTCTCTTTTTAATGGCAGGAGATAGGCTACAATAATGAGCAGAGACAATGTGCACAGCTATGTCTAGGCACACACTGGAGGAAGAGTGTAAACAGATACATTGTGGTTCATGGGGTCAACAGTGGCACTAACTTATCATGAAAGGTGTCTCAGCAGATCCAGAAACCAAAAATCCCAGACAAGGCTCTACCTGCAGGAAACCAGAAGCTTTGACACTGGGACCTGGTTTCCTACCTCTAGTCCTTTTGAGAGATTGTGTGAGACCTGGGAGAATGAGTTGGTAATGGGCTTCTACATTAATTTTAAGAAATGAGTGTGATTTTCTGCTGGCCGATTTTAATGTAATTCTGTAACACATTAGACCAGCCTTCACTGTCTTTGAAATGTAGTATGTTAAGAATGGTATGCGCAGGTTAAAAGATTCTGGTTGGGAACACCAGGATTTACATGAAATTATCAGGCAGACTTTGATAGGGGCCTGGACGGACTCAAAAGAGCAAGTTTCACACAAGCCTGTCTCGTTCCCTTTCAAAGCACCTTGATCTCCAAGCAGTCATCTATTAATTATATTACAGACAAGGTAAATAAAAGCCCGCAACGTCGAGATCACAGCTCCTTTCTTCTGGTGCAGACTAAAGGTAGGGACGGCTGTGAAGTCTGTGGGCATGAGGGATGAGAAGGTATCCCGTAACCAGGAGGCTGCGTTTATTTTGACACGTGATGGATAGATCTGAAGTTCAATGCCAGAGAGCTTCCCTGAGAGGGCTGCAAAGAAGGCTGTATGTAGGAAGGCCTGGGGGCTCAGACCTTCCTGTTAGGGTTGTTGGGGTTTAAATTGCAATAGATCTTATTTTAGAGAAGTTTTAGCTTCAGTGAATAGGGAAGGCCATTCCAAGGTCCCATGGTCTCCCAGACCTCTGTTACACACCCACAATTCTCCCTGTCTGTGCCCCCACTGCAATGAGAAGTAATCCGTACCCACACCTAGCATATAGGGGAGATTTGAAAGTGAGTTCTACAGATGATGTCCTGTGCCTTAACACTGATCTTCTGGCTCTGGCTGCCATAATCACACACTATAGGGAGGGAAGGTGATGGACAGCAAAGATCCATTTCTCCGAACTGTGAAGCCTGGGCAGCAATAGTTCAGTGTGCTAACAGATTTGGTGGGTGGTGAGGGTCATAATGTGTTTGAAGGTTTCCCTAAAGTCCAAGATTGACCAATTCCCAGTCCAATAGTACTGATGGAGGATCTTTGACATGTCATTAGGTTGGTAAATGAGGACTGTATTTATTGTAAAAATCTATCCTAACGCTCTCTTACATGCTTCTCTTTATTTTTTTTTAATATTTCATTTATTATTGTTGTTGTTGTTTTGGTTTCTACTTATGGTCACCAGGCCTGTGCCAGGTGCAATTCTTTTTTTTAAACTCTTACTGATTTTTTTTTGTGTGAATTTCACATCATACATCCCAATCCCTTTCATCTCCCCAACCCTCCATACCCACCCTCTGCCCTTACAACCTGCCCCCCACAAAGAAAACAAAAAATAAAAATTAAAAAGAAAAATGATGATGAAAAATAAATCTTGACGTGGAAGCTGCAGTGTGTCACACAGTCGACCCTTTTGTCCAAACAGCTTTACTTGCAAACGTTCTTTGCAATGAGTCATTGGTCTGGTTGGAGGCCTTGGGCTTCTGCTGCACCATCAATCCTGGACCCTCACCAAGACTCCTCGTGGATATTCTGCTTTTGCCCTGTGCCATGGAGATCCTGCAGCTTTGATTCCACAGGAGTGGCCCCTTCATGTGCTCCGGAAGTTAATGGGTGGGGTAGATGTTGGGGTGGGCCAACTCAAAGCCCAGAATCTGGGTCTAGGTGGTACCTGGGTTGATCAGCTTGCCCACATTCCTGCACATGTGCCACCAGGGCCAGCTCTCCCACTTTGCCCAGGTGAGGGGCAGGGTTCAAGTGAGGTTTGGGGCCAAGGTGAAGGGCAGAGCTGGCCATGCCCTGTGTGACTCTTAAATCCTTCCTTATAAAGTATCCAGCAGGTGGCATTCTGCCACAGTGGAACCAAGTAGACTGAGACCACTCTAGTTTCTGGTTCGACGTCGTACTTTCTTGACATAAGCTCTTGACATGACCACTTCCTCAGACTTCTCATAACAAAGTTAACCTCATCTGGGAAACATCACCCTCATTCACTCTCCAAATGCCCATCTCTAACACTACTCCCAGGGGCTTAGGACCAACCCATGGTTTGGAAAAAGAAAAGCTGCAAGACAGACAGACAGACAGACAGACTCTCCACTGCCTAGCAACCAAAGCCCTCCATCTCTGACTGTTCACAGAGTGCAGCACCTGGGAGCTGGGGAAGACTAGTCCTGCTCTGGCCAGGAAGAAGAAGTGTTTTCCGAAAACCCAGCTATGAGTGTCAAGTGGAAGTGATCCAAAAATATGATCAGTCATCGTAGATTAAAAAAACAAACAAACATAAAAAACACCATGAATTTGGCTTCAACTGAAATGCAATATGTTAAGCCTGAAGATGTTACCAAAGCACATATTTTCTGCATCCTATTTCCTTATTTCCTGCCTAGTCCTAAAATGGTCTGCAGTCCTTTACAGTAAAAACACATAAACCAAAAAGTTTATAATCGATGCCGATGAAGTCAGTTCTCTGGCAGTAAAAGCAAATGTTTAATAGAGAGAGAGCAGCTGAAACAGAATACAGGAGCTAAAAAGAGCATGATCATTGTGTGAGAACAAACCCCTCACCCAAACGCTTTTGTTGGGGATGGGGTAGCCTGAGTCAGAGCTCAGACCTTCCTTCAGCAGAAAGACCTTCAGGGCATCCCAAATGCACCTCTACCTAAGTTCTCCAGAGTGTGTAGTCTAAAAGTTGACCCTGAGACTGCAGAGGGTGAAAGCATTTTGAGATGGGACCTTTAAAGGGCAACTGAGTTAAAATGAGGATCTTGGGGTAGGCTTGAGTCAACCATGATGGGTGTCCTCATCAGAAAGGATGTAGCTATCTGCAGAGCACTTTGTGTTCACTTACCTTTCTGGTGCTGGGATTTTTGTCAGGCTTGAGCCTGTGCAGACTTTGTGCACACTGCTACAGTCTCTATGAGTTAATACATGTATCAGTGTATTAAAAAAAATAAATTAAAAACACTACTTCCAGAAAGAAATCTTTATCAAGGCTATGTCTGGCCAGGTTAATGCACATTTCAGAAAGGAAAAGGTTATCTCCAAATTAAAAAGTGATGAGCCCAGGACAAAGGCTTTTGAACACTGTCTTGCAAACTATCTCAGTAAGACAGGTTTTATGGCAGGAGTAAGAAGTAGTCACAGAACCTACTTGGGGTCACTGAGTACATTTATCTGAAAATGGGAAGTCTGCACTTTGAAGGCCGTAAGAAGTGAGAGGCTCCTAGTCTTGTAGCTACTAGAATCAGGCCTCACTGTAAAATGTAGAAGAGAGGTCTCCGCTGTGCTTAGTGGCACAGGCCTGTCACCCAACTACTAGGAGCATCCTAGGACTGGGCGTGGTCGTGCACACCTGTGATGCCAGTACTTGGAAATCTGAGGCAGAGGATTGCTTTGAGTTTGAAGCCAGCCTAGACTACATATTAAGTCCTTGTTGGCCTGGCTTATGTTATAGTGAGACCTTATATCAAAACAAAAGTTCCAGCTTGGGCAATTCAGCAAGACACTATCTCAAAATTAAAAATATGAAAGGGTTTGGGAACATTGCTCAATGGTAGAGCATTTGCCTTGTCTGGGTGCGCAGGGCCCTAGGTTCAACTCCCAGTTCCAGAAAAAAAAAAAAAAAAAAAAAAAGGTTCCTTTCTCCAGGCCAACTAGCCAATGTGTGAATGTATGCTGAAACCTGGAGCTGACCATCTTCAGGAATCAAGGAGGGCAGCATCCCCCTCTTACCTTCATCATCTTTCAACAGGTATCAAAATCAGTGATGTGGTTGCCAGGGAAACATGATTGTTTGGAACCCCTAGTCCTGCATCTAGCCCTAAGCCCCAGCACAGAAACTCCAGAGTGAGCAGACAGAGTTCACAGGGGAACCATCCTGCCTCTGTCTAGGAGTGGAAGGTGATGCTGAGGTGTGGTTCCATGAGGACTGGGGCCATGACTCCCAGATCACAGTCCGGCTTCAGAGCCAGGCTTCAGCTAGCTGCCCACCCCTTTGCATTTGTCCCTAACGAGGCCACAGTGATAAGGGACAACAACTACTCATTTGTAGCTACAGAGTACCCAATCCCACATAAATTTGTTTAGCTGGCTATTAATCCTGATCTTTTCATTAGGAAGAAAAGAAAAAGCTAAATGAATTCTGGGTGACTGCGGTGGACACAGACGTAGGAAGCGTTATAATCTTCGGGCACTCTGTTATCAATGCGACGACACTTTCGATTGAAAAATCAATTTTCCCCTTCACTCCTTTTAACCTCGTGTGCCATCTTCTTCCCTTGCCTGGATCCGGATAACATAACTCACCATGAAAGCCAGACAGAAACAGCCTTGGGCATGTCCACAGGAAACGCAAGTCCATCTGAGCTCAGGAGGGTTGTTTTCCTCCCACTCAGGCTGCTTTACCCCAAAGGCACCTCTCAGCTCTCCTTATTAATCCTCCCCAGTCCCGAGGAAAAGTGAAGCCCAGTGTTTTCTGTTAATAATGCGCACAGGCAGGCGGGAGCTGGACAGGCTGTGTGGGAAGAAAGGAACGTGGGCTTATTAGCCAGGCGCCGTATCAGCCCGAGTACACACCCATCAAGGTGTCTGGTGCTCACTGCCTGCTTGGCCACCAGCACCGAATCACACACGGACATGCTGGTGATGACACTAGGGCCTGAGCACGGAGCACCATCCAGGTGGAGAACTGCTTTGCTCCTCGGGTGCTGAGGTGAGATTTGAGGACGTCATAGTCGGATCCAGTCATGCTAAATCTTCACAGCTAGGGACTCTGAGTATGGAGCCATGAGTGTGCTCTCCTTTGATGGCTTGGGACCCCTAGCCATGAAGACACACCTGTGCATGCTCTAGATGGCTCAGGCCTTTTGCTCCTTCCAAAGCCCAGCCAGAAAGAATAGAGTTGTAGCTTCACACGAGCTGCCTGTGCCCTCAGGACTCCATTGTCCTCTCCTGTAACAGGGGGATCAACAGCATCTGCCTCCCAGTGCTGTGGTGATGGAGTGTGTGGGGACATTCCTGCTGCCTAGGACCTGAGTTTGTAAGGAGAGCTGAGGCCCTCTGTCACTTCAAGTCCTGTTCAGAAACAGTGCATCAGCTAAAACAAAGCACATAATACCTGTCTTACACAGCTCTGGGCCTGAGGTCTCAGAACTGGTACCAGCAAGGTCTGATGAGATGTTACTTGTGGTTGCTAGCTGGCTGGCATCTCGCTGTCTCACTGAAGGGCCAGGCAGCTTCTTTTGCCACTCTTAGGACCCTAATCAGATTCAGGAGGGCCCCAACCTAGTGATCCTGTCACCTCCCTCAGACCTCAGCAATGGTGCCATTCTGTTACAGCGCTTCCTTATGGGGCTATTCTGCGTGTAATGAATAAAAGACTGTGTTGTGGCTCAGGCTGATCATTTCAGTCAGGGGCTGATTTCTTTCCCATCCCAAGAACAGGTATGTCTCATTCTTTCTTATAAACCATGGTGAAATACGTGATGTTTCCTTTAAGAGACGGCTGCTGGCAGCTCGCAGTCATGGGAACTAGGTCATGGGATTTGCACTGTTAAATGTTCCCCCACTCCACCCAGCTTCCTGGGCCACCCAGCATCAGCTCTGTAGGAAGAGTTCATGGCTCTCTTAACAGTGTAAGTAGGAGCAGGAGGCGAGTGGATTGGACCAGCATGGTGGGCCTGGAAAAGTCATTGGTGATTGAGTGCTGGCAGAAACAAGGGAGAGAGAAGCTGGATGCTGGCTCAAGATGTCAGTGTGGATAGTTGGAAGTAAGCTGTCCCCTCCATTCACTCTGAAGGGCAGGGTGAATCTCGCACAGATTTGATGAAGGACATCAAGGCTTCCCGTGGGATTGCCAGGCTAGAAAAGCCCATTCACGGGCCAGGTGGGGACATGAGGCCAGGTGAAGAGGCCCAGGGTGCAGGGTCATCACCACTGATGCTGTCCAGGATCCTCAAGTAAATGACCTGGTGCAGGAGTGAGAAACAAGGTCTGAGCAGGTGTTCTTGAACCTTCCAGAAGAATAGGACAGGAAAAAGGCAGCTAAAGATGGGGTATGCTTGGACACTAATCCTACCGCAAGTAGGGCTGACTGTACCGGTTTCCCTCCTATGAGAACAAGGGGGGTCAGTTGTGACAACCGCCCACAGGAAAGCTGCATGGTAAAAAACGAAACAAGATGCTCTTGGGTCTGTAGGCACAGGGTCTTGCATAAGGGAAGCTGAGTGGAGAGGGAGCAATTTGTTCTGGGAGGGAAGAGAGGAGAGCATGGAGTTGAAGGAGTAGACTTGATGCCCAAGAAGCTTTCTGGGAACATTTTAGAGAAGGTTGGTCCAGGTGGATCCCTGCTTAGACCAGGCTAGAGTTCTCTGCTTATCAGTCACTGAAGGGAGATGCTGAGACATCACAGGCTGAACCAATAGAGAGAGCAAAGAGTGGAAGAAAGTAGAAAAGAGAAGCCATGTGTCAAAAGCCAAGTCCACAGGGAAGTAGGAAAGCAAAGGATCCCAGAAGAAGGCAGAGCCTGACATTGTCACAGGGATGGAAGAGACTGGTCCCTACATACAGAAGATGTGGTGTTTCTTGGTTGACTGGCCCTTGGCTAAGAGTGGAATCCTGAAGTGGGAAGTATGTGAGATGGGTGTGTTCATGGAAGTGAAGCCATGAGATCCAGATCATGGAGGGTCCCCTGGCATCAGTAATGGCTCCTGTTGGGTGGACCAATACTCCTAAGGGTGTCTCCTGGTGCTACACACAGGAATGCAGGAGAATGCCAGGGTTTCCAGATGTAAGCAGGCTCATGGTGCTCAACTTTGCAAAGAATTCCCAATGTGTCTACCTTAGCCAGGATTTAAGCATCCAGAAAGGGAGGAAACTGAGTGGCAGACAACAGTAAGTACTTACCTCACCACCTCTGCCTTGTCCTTCCCCTCCTGCCCAATGGCGCTCACTCCTGGACTCACTCATGTGGATAGCGCATTCTGATTGCCCTAGAGTCTGAGAGAACAGGATTCCGACATTTCTGGGATACAGTATGGCATGAGTACAGTATGGGATCTAGTCTGGACCAGTTGGACCAAAGGAAGTACTTCCTGCTAGCTTGTGGGAGAAGGTTTCATTGCTCATAAAAACTAAAGTTGTTACGAGGGAGATTTTCATGATTTAAATGTGAATTGCCCCCCACAAACTTGTGTGCTTGAACCCTTGCTTTCCATCTGATGGTGCTGTCTCGGGACGTTATGGAGACTTTGGGAGATGGCCT
Source organism: Peromyscus maniculatus bairdii (assembly GCF_049852395.1). Lineage (NCBI taxonomy): Eukaryota > Metazoa > Chordata > Mammalia > Rodentia > Cricetidae > Peromyscus > Peromyscus maniculatus. The sequence goes on along the minus strand of NC_134866.1, from coordinate 2,649,698 downwards.
GGTTGGAGGAAGGCGGCCCTGGAGGGTGTTCCTTAAGGACATCTTAGCCCTGCATCCTGTTCTCTCAGTGTCATTCTGTCTATCTCTGTCTGTCTCTCCGTGTGTGTTTCTTTGCATGTGTTTATATCTCTCTCTGTCTCTCTCCCTTCCTCCTCCTCCCCATCTTTCTTCTGCTTGTAAGTTCCCCAAGATATGAGCAGGCAGTGGCCACACACTCTGGCATCCTCGTTAATCCTCTCAAAACTACAACAAAAAGTGAATCCCAACTCCTCCTTAAAGCTGTTCCTGTCGGGCATTTTTGTTGTGTCAATGAAAAAAGTAACCTGAGGGTTAAGATGCCAGCTGTGTGGTCCCTGGGGCTACAGGACATCTGTACTGGGACCTTGAGGAGAAGAATGGAGAACCACCTCCTCTTACATTCAAGTTACTTTTTTTTCACATAAAAAAAATCATGATATCACAACTGCTCACTGAGTTGGGAAGCAGCTGCCTTAGAGGACTGCACTGTGGGAGAGAAGGATCATAGCATTCCAGCCATCTCTAGGGGCCATTTCCCACTGCAGCAGGAAGTAGGCTACCTGTGAGCATTACCTCTCACAGAGGTCTGGTCATCACATCTGCCAGAATGCAGAGCATAGTACAAACATGGTCACAACCAGCATTTTAGATGACAGTAGTGTAAATTAGAAACCACATGGGTGTTGTACACACTGAAGGAAGGGTCATTTTTATAAGGCTTTTCTTCAGTCACATGTGTCCATCATATGAACACACATGTATGTGTGTGCTATGTGTATATTTCTTTCATGCATGGTTGGCTCTTTTTATATTCCTGAAAAGATTGATTATGCTTGAAATGATTGCACTAAAGTGATTTTTATCCCAGTCTAATGCAAATATATTACAAATAACACAGATTACACTGACTTTCGTGATCCAGTCTGGGCAGCTGGGCAATGACCAATGACCGTTTTCACCCAAGTGAGGCTGGGAACATGGTTGCTCCTCAGTCTAGATGGCTGGATGTGTCAGTCCCAATCTGATGCTGACAGCCTGGAGAACTGCTGGAGAGCTGCTGGCCTGCAGTCTATGTGTAAAGCATGTAAAATGAGTTCAAATGTCAGAGGAAGATGTCAGCATCTCGATAGTGAGGAGCAGATATACTCACCAACAAGGCGTGAAGGTGGGAGACAAAAGGTCGAATTGTTCTCCCCTCAGTCTTTTTCTCATCTGGGCTTCCAAAAAATGCTGCCCATGTCGGGGTAGGGATCCTCAATCCCTCAGATAATCTTCTCTAAAAATGCCTTCACAGCCCCTCCCAGATTTGTGCCTCTTGCTTGACCCCAGATCCAGTTAATTTTACTACTAAGATCAAACACCATAGATGTTGTGTAGCTAGAGTTTTCCTGCCTTGCCCACAGTCAGGACAAATCTTTGTCACCCACCAGTCCCACAGCTTCTCAGACCCGACCAAGTAAACACAGAGACTTCTATTGGTTACAAACTGTATGGCCGTGGCAGGCTTCTTGCTAACTGTTCTTATATTTTAAATTAATCCATTTCCACAAATCTATACCCTGCCTTGTGGCTTGTGGCTTACCGGCATTTTCACATGCTGCTTGTCCTGGCGGGTGGCTGCAGTGACTCCTTCTGCCTTCCTGTTCTTTTATTTCTCCTCTCTGTTAGTCCCACCTATACTTTCTGTCTAGCCATGGGCCAATCAATGTTTTATTTATTGACCAATCAGAGTAACTTGACATACAGACCATCCTCCAGCACAGCCAAGTGCAGACCATCTCAGACACCTGCACTCAGGCCCGTGGTCCTAAACATCCTCTATGCGGACCTGCTGGGTAAAGCCACGAAGAACCCGAGAACGGGCTCCCACAGGACATACAGAACATCCCACAGCAATGGTGCATTTTTAAAATGATAATTATCCTGGAGAGGTCCTCACTATGATTTTTGTAGTGATGATGTGTAGCCAACCCACTCTAGTACTGAACAGATGGGAGCAGACATCTATCTATGCTGCATCATTCTGAAAATCCATTTCATAGTCAAAACATTGATTATTGTAAGCTGAAATTTTTTATTTTTTTATAAATTTTTAATTGTTTTTATAATTGTCTATTTGTATATAAGTGTTTTGTCTTTGTGAAAATATTGGCATCATGTGTATGCTGGAGCCCGCAGACATCAAAAGAGGTATGAGATCCCCTAGAATTGGAGTTACAGGTGACTGTGAGCTGCCATGTGGTTGCTGGGAACTGAACATGGGCTCTCTGCAGTTGAAGTTTTCAGACAGGAATGTCATGAGGAGTGCTTCCCCTGAAAAACTGGCCTGATGTCTAGAATTGGAGGATTGAGAACAGTGGAGACCTTGCCCATTACTGTTCCTGTTACAAGTGGATAAAGGCATAGACGACCTCAGTGCCTCTCTCTCCCACAGGACCCGCCGTTGGTGGTTGAGAGTGTTGATTCCCAGGATGCACATCTGCACGGTGCACTGTGTTTAACTATGGTGTGTATGGGGTGCTGATAGCACTTGGATATGGAGTTCTTCACTTATCACTCACCTGAGTTCTCCCAGGGGCAGCTCAGTCAATGACAGTTCATGTGCATAATCATATGCACATATACACACACAGGCACATACAGACTTATACACTCACATGACACACACACACAAACACACATACATACTCACACATGCGCTCACACAGACACAATATATGCACACACCACATACACTCATACCACACACACACACACACACACACACACACACACACACACACACACACACACGAAACAGGTCATCTTCTAAAATATTCTAGATATGAACCCAACTCTCAGAAAGAGCTAGTTTCATTAATTTTATACTGACAATTAGTCCCCCAAACACTGTCATATTTTTTTAAATGCCAAACCTTTCTTTGTCTAAGGAATCTTAGACATTCACAGCAATCTAAAGCAGCAGCATTGAGCACCATCTCTCTGTTTAACAGAAAGCAGGATCCACAGCTTTCTCATGCTCTCGCTGACTCTCACAGGGTATGTGGTGAACAGAAGCATGGCTTCAGGTCCATACCCCGGGTTTTGGATTAAGTCACAAATGTCGTTGGTTCATATCATTGCCATTCGGCATCATAATGGAAGCATATTTGTGCCACAGCCATCATTGTTAACATTTGCCATCTCTCTACTGTGAGACTGTCTCAGCTCCTCTCTCCTAGCTGTTGGGAAACACACAGCACCTCATGGTGACTGAGCCCCTGGAGTGCCCAGCAGGAGCCTGGATGTGAGTGGAGGTGTTGGGAGGGCTGTGGGAGGCTCTGTGGTCTCTTCCCTTCTGGAGGAGATAGGGTGCCTTTGGCCATGGGGCAGTAACTTCAGGATCTAAATCCTTCCCTTTGTGGGAAGCTGAGAGCAGGTAGAACCATTTCTTGATTTCGATCAGGGTGAACATGACTTGCATTCAGCCGGGTTGATTTTTCTTCCATTTCTTAAGAGACTGTTGAACTTGGTGTCCCTCAGAGATTTCAAGCTTTCACATGGGCCCCTGGGGCTCTAGAGGTTTCCCCCACTCTAGTGCCTTCTAGTCTCGGCTTAGTTTCCTCCTTTTAGCAAAGCCCTTCTGAGGCCCTGTTCAGAAAATGCTGTAAGAAGACAGCCCTGGGATGTCTCCGAAACACTTTTAATTTCCATCCCATACATAAGCAAGATGATGCTTTGCATCTTTTTGTCACTAACGCCATTGGAAATCGTAACGGGATAAAGCAATGGGATGAAGTGATTCCCAAGAGGAGTTATTTCAGCCAATGAAACTCTCCCCGTGGAAAGGATCAGATCACTGGGGTTAAATTCTGCCACTCTGGGCTGTCCTGAAAGCAGGAGCCAAGAAGTTTCATGGCCATTCAAGAGCTAAGACAGAGCCGGGCAGTGGTGGCGGACGCCTTTAATCCCAGCACTCGGGAGGCAGAACCAGGCGGATCTCTGTGAGTTCGAGGCCAGCCTGGGCTACCAAGTGAGTCCCAGGAAAGGTGCAAAGCTACACAGAGAAACCCTGTCTTGAAAAACCAAAAAAAAAAAAAAAAAAAAAAAAAGGGCTAAGACAGAAAGGAGAGCTGTCGCATGGTCCAGATGCTTCAGGATGCACAGAATACCAAATCCAAAGGGTCAGTAGCCCGTGGGACAGGGTTTATCTTCACAGGGGGCACCCATTCTCTCATAAACTCTGTGTGGCACATTGACAAGGGAAACACAGACATCAGGACAGCAAAAAAAACTCGGAGAATTTCCGTACAGAGATGCCGTCAGCTCAGGGGGCCCCACAGAGTCCTGGACAATGGCTGCCCATATGCAGGTAAAGACAATCTTGTGGCACAGGGAGTGAGGATCTCCCTGAGCCAGCCATGCAACCCAGGGTGTCAGTCAGACCTTCTTGCTGTAGTCAAAGACATGAGAAAAATGTCTAAAGGGAGACAGATAGACTCTTGCTCACAATTTCAGGGGGTTCAGCCTACCAAGCATAGAAAGGAGGACACGTTGGGACAGAGGAACTAAGCCAAAAAGCAGGGAAAAGACAAGAAGTGTTCAAGGTAAGAAATGCCTCTCACATGCACACCCATAGTAAACACTTCCTCCTGCCCAAGCCCCACTTCCTCAGTGCCCACCACCTCCCACTGAGATAACTCAAATTTTAAATCCATGAATGAACTAAACCACTGGCCAGACAGAGCCCCTGCAGCCATTCTCTCCAAAAAGTCTTCAGGTGTACCTGTGCCAACCTTCTAGACAACTCTCAACCCAATCAAGCTGACAGCCGTGATGAACCATTGGACTGAGGTGAATCCTCAGAAGGCCCGTTCGGTACTGTGGAGAAAATATTTGGTTTTACTGTGTGGTTTAAAATTGTTCAGCACTGACAAGAGCTAACGCTAGAGTCAGAGCATCTTAGTGGCCCCAAACACGGTCCCTTTGATATGCCCGTGATAATTAGAAGTCTTGTCACTGTGGTGTTCATTGCTGTAGCAAAGCTCCCTGACCATGAGACTAGGCAATCAGCCTTGTAGCTGAGAGGACATGTGCTTAGAAAAGCCAAAGTCAGTCACTGTGGTGAGCCTATTTGCCCAGCATCAGGACAAATTAAACACAACTCTATGGTTTTCCCATGACATCCACGGATGGAAAAGGTCAGCTATCTCTCTGAATTACGGAACAACTATTTTATTTCCTGTGGTCTGTTGTCAAGGAGTCACTTATAAGACATTAATATCAATTTCATGTTTGTTTATCGGAGCCCATATCTCTGGCACACCCTGAAAGACAAGACAGAAACTATCAAATGCCCTCACTTTACAGTGACCTGAATTCAGCATCAGATGCTAAAATCAGGACATGAGATTTGTGCGAGGAGATAAAAGGCGGACCACATGTGGCCTGATATTGGTGGCAGATGTGATTGTCGAAGGGTGATGGCATTTCCTCTGACTTGGACGCAAGCATGACTAGCAGTAGAAGTATGCTTTGTTCCCGCCCCACGTGCTCTCAGTATTGGCAGTTATCACTTCCTTCAGCTTTTTAAACCAGGCGTTATCCTGCCCACTGCAGATGCTGCCCTGGTGCAGCTCGAGAGGCAAAGGTACGGACAGCCCTTTGCAAATCTCCAGATCCCTGTGCTAAAAATAAGGGCTGTGGGATTGCTGCTCCCTCCTGCCTCCCCAGGTCTGCGTGTTTCCACGTTCGCAGCGTTCCTATGGCTATACAAATAACCCATTCTCTGCAGACCTGAGGTCCCTCCATCCCCGGACCTTCTCTCTTCATGTCCACGCCCCCCTCACATAGCTCCTTGCCCCTTGACACCCTTTAATTGACTGCAAATGAAACTTTATTGCAAAATGCCTGCAGCTTTATTAAGCAACTGGATTTACAGGCAATAACATAATCAATATAACATTAATATTGCACATAATTAAATAAGATTCCTACAAGGTCCTGCCTGTATCCTGGAATATAGAGAGGGTAACTGTTTTCACCAATGGCTTTAACCTGGGACCGGGGGGGGGGGGGGAGGCTGGAGGGGGTTTGAAACCAAACTTGGAAGCACATAGTTCCCAGCTGTTCTTATTTTTTAAGTATTTCATCTGAAACGCATAGGAAATGACCCTGGCAACCCACAGAAAGGCTCTGTCACTCTTTGTTTTCCCCAGGACATCTCTCTTCCAGGCCTGAAGTGTGTGTGTGGGGGGGCGTCAGGCTCAGGAATGACTAATGCTCTCAGGGCACACCAAGACCAAAAGGCAAAGAGCTAATTGAATGAATTTGTTTCCCCACCAAGAAAAGAAGGCTGAGCCACTGAAGGCTCTTGGGACATTCCAGTACCGGGTGCCACATCTGCCGGGAAATGAGAACTGAGGCCTAGAATGGCATCAGCCAGCCTTGTCTCCAGGGGCCTTAGTGCTCATATTTTAATTGCAGGGAAATTCCCTTAGAATGCTCTTGCAAGAGGCCCAGAAAGCAAAATACTACAAGAAGGCCATGTGTTTGGTGGGAACACTGTATGTCTGCACAGCCAATAGGAAGTTTGAAAGGCACACACCACATCTGGGAGCTGTCAGGAGAGGAAGGCCACTGACTTGTTCACTCCACATGGGTCACCTGACCTCTTTGAGCAGCTTACTTGTGATGTTGGTCACCTTGTAACTTGCAAACCAGTTTCCTCAGTACTCACCACCTACACCACCACATAAGGCTGGACAGAGTGCTAGAGGCGAATGCATCAGTCTAGCAGAGGGATGTGCAAACCATTTGTGCAATGTTGAGGATGGTCTCTGTGATGCACGAGGCAGAGTGGGACCCCAGCAGCAAGCCCTTGCCTCAGGATCCACTTTGCCTGTTACTCTGGTGAGGCTCTTTGCAGGAAGACCTCTACCCCTGGGAGGCAGCTGTCTTTCAGGTAGACTGTGGCTCAGGCTGGGTATAGGACCCCTGATACAAATAAGAACACATTGAACATCTTCCATGCCCAAAGCCTGGCATAGGCCCAGAAACTAAACAGTTGCTATTAGCAAAGTGAATTTTGACAGCTTTTTGGAAGAGCTATGGGTCTTGATGTTTACATTCAAAGAGCACAAGACTGTGTTGCCAAGATCCAGCCAATGGGAAGGGTGGAAAGATTCAGCACCAGGATGATCGCAGCATGACTAGGCCAGAATACTGGGAAACTTCATGCCTAGGAGCACACATGAGAGGCTCTCTTGGACCAGTCCCAAGGTCAATGAAAGCCACCTGGTGGGTCAAGCTCCAGGCCTGGGGCATGAAGGCTAACGATCAAAGAATCTGTTGAACCTGGTAGATCTGTTGAACTTAGCATGAGCAAACTACACCTTAATGAAGGTCAATGCCATTTCCTCTGGACCCTCTGCCTCCCTTATCAGCACAGTAGAAATCTCCATATGCATACATTCTTATAAACACATGGATCCATTTTCTTAGTTGTAAGATTGAGTCCATGACTCTAAGAGTGGATAGCATTTCCCATGTAAGCACAGTTCTGCCCACAATACCCATTTCCCCTCCCCAATGCACTCATTTACTATTTAAAACAATCATTAGGTCTTTTACAACAGAGATTAAACCTTGAGAACAACAAAAGAGTAGAAGTCCTATAGTTAAGTGGTGGCCTTCCCTTCCTATTGACACAGAGCCACTATGACTCCTCCTTGCCCACACTGACCCTTCCTCCCAGGAAGCTTATGATGCACTTCCTAGTGTCTGAGGAGCCAATGGGCAGCTTTGATGAAGCACAGAGAGAGAAAAGACAGAAAAGCAGGGCCTGGTTTCTCACCCTTTTGCCTCTCAGCTACAAAGCGTGTGTGTGTGTGTGTGTGTGTGTGTGTGTGTGTGTGTGTGTGTGTGTCCTTTTGTTTCCTATTCTGCTTAATCCCCCCAGCAACTGTGTCATGTGCAAACAGGGCTGGCGTTGAGCATTGGTTCTCGGTTTGCATTGGAGCACCAGAGGCTGCTGTAATACTGCTGGTGACATTCCCAGGTTTTCTGTTTGTGATGGAGACACATATTTCTGAGTGAGGATGACAGCTAGTGAGCAAAAGGCTTGAGACAACAGAACACACACCAGTGGCACCGACTTCCAGATACATACACACACACACACACACACACACACACACACACACACACACACTGCACAGACACATCTGCACAAACACATATATACATACACACGAGCCACTTGGACAATGAAGACCAAAACAACCCACAAGTCTTTTCATTGATCTAAGTGAGAGTTCTAGAAGCAGGAGAGGCCATGAAGTCTAGAGCATCAAGTAATTCCGCCCCCATGCAGCAACACTCTCGCTGGCAGATATCTCCCAACACTTCCTGGAGTAACTCTGGCATTTCTGGTGAAAACCTTGTGTACCTGACCAGCTTCTGTTGGAATTACCTTCCTGACACAGCTGCCTTCCATCTGCTGCAGTGTGCAGTGTAAGGTCCAACCTCGCAGGGAAGGTGCCTCTCTTGCAGTCCTCAAAGCAGCACCATCCCAAGAGCAGAGAGGTTGCATCAGCTTACCCTCCTGCTGACAAAAGACTTCGGCAAAACTCTCAAGCCTCTAGCTGACTGAAGATAAGTTGTCTGCTCAGATGGAAGTTAGCCATGACACAGCATGCTGCTCAGGCAGGATCCAGAACCCCATCCCACACAGGCATGCATGTCGTGTTTGCCTTTGGGCCATTACAGGTGTAAGAGTCCCAGGCGGGACTCCTGAACAGAGAGAGCCTTGGTCCATAAAGGAAATGGAAAGACACGGGCTTTCTCATTGTTCTGTGGTTCAGCAAGTACCACAGTGAGCCATGGAAAAGGATGAACCCAAGTCAGTGAGTCCCTTGCCTCTTTTGACCACACACAGGAAGAGGGAAATGAGCTTTCATTGGTAGACTACAGCTTGTTTAGCCTACTGAGAAGAATGATAGTGTATTTGTCAATGAGTGTTGTTTGAAGGGATTAAAATACCAATGGCTCAATTTAGAGCTAAGGAAAACAAGATGGAGGAGAGAGCTGTAGCAGCTTGTGCTGACTCATTGTCTGGCCTCCTTCCTTATGGTTCTTGAGCACCAAGACCTTCAGACAGAGCATCCCAGGAGGATGATGCCTGGGCCACTTGGCTGATCCCTTGAAGAGAGACCATCCCCAATGACCCGCTGTGACATTTAGAGACATGTCTTTGGAAAGCACTCAGGGTGCCTATTCTTATGTGTCTCCTTGCCCATCCTGGAAGAGAGGAGAAGAAGAAATGTCAAGAGATGCTCCATGCTCTGGGAGAGGAGGTCTGAGGATCCAGAAGGGGAAATGCTGAGTTATTGGATCCTATCTTACAGAACAGCAAAATGCTTTTGACCACAGAAAGCTGGTGTCTTTGTTCTGCACAGATAATGTTGTCGGTGACAAGCCTGTCCCATTTGAGCATAAAAAATATTTTTAAGAAAATAAATATTGGTCCCTAGTAATGATAAAAAATTGGAATTAAAATTAAAAAAATAATAATAATTGACTTCCAGTTGGACCAGCTCAGTTCCAAGGGATTAAGGGAATAATGGCAGAGTCAGAACCACACAGATTCATTCTGGAATGCATAGTTCTGCATGACTATTGCTTGGTCAACAATAGTCAAGAGAATAGCCCATCTTGTCAGACAGCCATGCTAAGTGTACTTTCAGAAAATTCCATAAAAGTCAGTGTGTCACCATTCAGTGGAAGACTGGTAAATGTCAATGCCTGCAGCAGTGAGCATGGGCAATCCATACCCACGAATCAGCCTGAATATGGACCCACAGGAGCTGTCAGGGCCAGGCTTTATGTAGACATTGTTTAAGACTGTGAGGTGGACAACATCTAGTTACTATGTGAACATTTACAGTGCCATGCACTGACTGTAGCTCACCCAAATGAAGTTTTCATCCCTGGTTCCCCCCATTGAAACTCTTCTAAAGACAGGACATGAGAAAAATAGACCCTTTGCATCCCTCACAATGGGGAGTAAGGGGGGCCATCTTCCCCAAGAACCACTTGACTCTCCTGCCAACATGAATATACATTTCACAGATTTCATACTCCTTAAAAAATTGTCAAAGAAACTGAAAGACTACGTAGTGCAGAGTGTGAAGCCAGCACAACCCTGAAGAGATGTCCCCTTTGGCTGTCAAAATTAAAGGGGCATTGCATAATGATTTTAAGAGCCTCAAAGGGGTGCTTGAACTTCAAAAGCCATCCAAATGAACAGTGGACTTTGATAATTGTAAATATATCAGAAACATGTGTGTTGAACTCATCCCCTCAAAATAATGGATGGGTATATCCAAATGCATAGGCTTTGAACACCTCAAACTTTTGAAAATATTGGGGGTTCAACATAGAAGGCTTTTTAGGGAAAGCCAAAGCCATGTGTTGTGATTCATATATGTACTTCTTATCAAGATGTTTTTTTGTTGTTTCCTTAAAATATTTGATGCTCAAGGAGACTGGGGAATATTTTTACTAATTTTTCCCCAGTTTTTCTTCTTAGGAATAAGATAAATTTCCCAGGGGAAAGAATCAACTTCAGTCCCATGGATTAAGCTGGTTTCATACTTGGTTGAGAAATTCTTTGGGGACTGAGAAAATGACACCATGGGTAAAGTGCTTGCTCATGGGAAAAAAACAGAAAGCAAAAAACTTGAGTTCAGGTCTCAACAATCCACATAAAATGAGGACGTAAAACCATGCACAGTCCCAATGGTGGGGGTGTGGAGACAGGGCACCCATTGGCTTGTCAGGCAGCCAAGGCAGCTGGAACAAAAATGGAGACTCCAAGTTCACTCAGGGGTCCTGTCCCAAAAATAGGGTGGAGAACAATAGAGAAAGACACCCGACGTTAACCTCTGGTTTCCACATGTGTAACACACACACACACACACACACACACACACACACACACTTTTTCTATCATTACTTTCCACTGTGGATGACTAAGGAAGGCAGATGAAGTCGTCCCTGGCTGCCATGGACTTCATCCTTGAGATACCTTTTGCCAGTGAGAAGTTCTCTAGCCTTGCACACCAGCCCTCAGCTCTCGTTTGCTCCTCTCACAATGTTGTTTTCTTACTGACATCTCCAGTCTCTTTCTTGCTTGTGTCACTGAGGTCCCATCAGCAGTCCTCAGTGGACGTGCGCACTGAGTGGGAGGCTCTCCTTCGCACATCCTTCAGTGGGCATACGCACTGAGTGGGAGGCTCTCCTTCGCGCATCCTTTAGCTCAGTCTTAGCCAACTGCCGCCACTTTGACGTTAGCAGCCGCGTGACTGTTAAGAGGAGAGTGCAAGAAAACATTACACAGGTGCAGATTAATTGCACAAATGACCGGTGAGTTGCAGACGGGAGAAGAACTTGCTCAGACCTAGCCTTGGACGAGAGAGCCCAGAGAAGCTGCAGCTACTGTTTGAACTGCACCACTTGCAATACATTCCAGCTCCCGCCATGAGTTGCAGGGGGCGCAAGGCAGAGTTTTATAATCCCTCGTTTGCTGTGGGGCGTTGAAAAAATGGTCCTGCTGACTGTGGATATAGTAGAGTTTTTATAACGATCTATCGTCATGGGCAGTTCTGTATGACCATCCATGTGTCTGCCAGGACTAGCATGGCCTCTAAGAGGCTGGCTACAGGACAGGTACTGCACCATGCTCCAGGGAATCCTACTGTGGCTACCACAAATTATTTTCACCATTCAAGATCAATTTGCTCAGAACTTTGCCGCTCTAGTTCAAGTATCAATTAACCCAGAAAAGTGACACATGCTGAGTCTGCAACAGGAAGTGGTTATCTGCATCTCAGGACCCAAGTGGCATTCTGTCCCATGGGGTGGCTCTACTGTAGCCCTCAGCATGACCCTACCTAAGATTCCGATTCCTGGAGTCTACCCTAATCCTGCCAAAACAGAAACTAGGGGGGAGGCTGAAGGCAAGTATACTGTGATGATGAGCTTCTCAGAAATCTCCTTCCCTCTCCCCTTTCTCTTTCCTTTCCCTCCTCTTCTCTACTCTCCCCCCTCTCCTCTCAGATTTCTCCCTCCCCCAACTTGAGTAACCCTCTTGAACCGTAGACTCTCTGTACATAGGCATGAAGCCATCTTTCATTGGCTTGCCTTTATTGCAGACAGGCAAGGTACAGCTTGTCTCTCTTGCTGGGCACTGACCCCTGCCTCAGAGCTGGGGTAACCTTCATCTGCTGGCAATGGCAGTGTATTAATTTGGTGAGTCATAGCCTTCTTCAGAATTCCCCCTTCAACAGGTCTCTGTGCATATGAAATGACAGTCCTAAGTCTTCTTGGTACTGGTATAAAATGCCTGATGCTTCCTTGGAGACAATTGGTCTCTGACTTCTCAGGTGCTGAGCATACCTGATTCCTTGTTATCGCTACAGCTATCATTAATCTTTTCTTTCATAAAAGCAGTGCTGTCTGCCTATTTCCCTGAGATTATATTTGCAAACTCAAACTAAAACTGTGGTGAGCAAGGAAACCAGCAGTATCTTCAGATGTGGCTGCAAGAGCAGACACTCTGGGTCTCCCCAGGAGGAGCAAACCAACAAAGGAATCATAACACCTGGGAAGGGCGAGATCCTGGTCCAGAGTCTCCATGCTGAGAACTGAACAAGCAAGTCACAGCTCTAATCCAGGGATGGAGAGCCCAAAAATATCCTGAAATGTTCCAAGTGGGAGTAATTCACAATCAGACCAGTCAGGTAGCTTCAGAAGGAGCCAAGTAGAATAGCTCTGAGTTTCACAAGGATTCCCTTGTGAACAGCTCAGAGGGCACAGGCAGAGCCCAGCAATATGAAAACACACTCCACCAAAGGACTGTCCCCTAAGCCTGTGCCCCAGCATCCACTAGGACGGGTAACTAGGACAGGCTCTGTTTGGCAGATGCTTGTAGAGGTGGTAATGTCAAGTTTGGGAGGAGGTGACAGGTCATCCCGAGAGGGTGCACCTGTGAACCTAACTGTAAAAAGGTCTTTCAGCCACAGATCATGTGGACTCCCAACTGTTCACTTCTTAGGGCACTTCCCGCTCTGCTGGAGTAAATGAACACCCACAAGTATAAACCAACAATGCAAATATCAGAAGAGGGCAGGAAGGAGCAGTGTTTCCCAAAACTTGAACTCACCTAATGTGGACCTCCTCCACACTCCCGTTTTGAATTATGCCAGGCTGAATCTAAGTGGAGGCTAGCACACCGGTATTGCTGCCTCTCATCTTTTATAGAAGTCACCACAGGAGACCAAAGTCAGAAATATGCCATCCTGATCAACAGGACACATCTGTGGTGAATCCACACAGAAGTAATTAGTTTCCTGGTGGTGTTTTTACACTGGGGGCTTAATGCAGGACCCCATTATATAAACAAAAACTCCAGACAGCTCCGGCTGCCTGATAAAAAATAAATCAGATTGCAGAAGGGGGTTTGGCCTAGCGCTGCTACAGGCGATGACTTGTAATGAGGTATTCCAACACTAATTATGAAGCTTATTAAAGAGAATTGTCAAACTTGTACTAAAATGCATACTATAATCATGTTAAAGTAGGCGGGCCTGGGAAGCACACAGCCCTCAGTCACCTTGCGGGGCAGAATGGACCATGCAGGCACCATCAGTGCCTGGATCAAATCACAGAAACAACATTATCATGCTTGGCAAATTGGTCAGGATAAATCTGATGGCGAGACAGGTGAGAATCCCAACAGCTTGGTGATAATTCACACATCAGAGCTTCCCTGTTCGAGAACATCTGGCAGGGAAGAGCTCGGAAACCGTCAGGAGCAAACACCGCCAACACAGTGTTTTATTATTAAACTTATTCCGAGGCTTCTCTGAGGTTGCAGAAGCAATATTTCAATGTACTCTTTCAGGAGGGAAGGAAAAAAAGATTAATAAAGATGTTAGGAAGCTGAACCGCTGTGAGATGTGTTTAATTATTCCCCACAGGACTGCCCCAGCAATCTGCTGACATTTAGCCCCGACCTTGCAAATCCTCAGTAAATATTAATATATCAACTCAAACAGGGGCCGTTGTTTTATTGGTTCACGGAGCTCGGAGAGATTCGCCACAGCGGTGAAAAATAATGTGCAGAACTGAGGAAGACGGGCCGCTTTGATTTCACCTTCTGCTGCACACGTGAGCTGGGGGCATCAACAAAATGGCAACGCAGCTGCTTCACCGCAGCGGTGGAGTGGCACTTCAGATGGCTTCGCCTCCCTTTGTACAGCCTGCCGCCGCCGCTGGAGTAATCCCAAAACCGCAGCGGCCAGAGACTAGAAAGCAGGCAGGAGGGGAGACCGTGCTAGGGAGGAGAAATCTCACTTCATTATCTGGGAGCGAGCAGAGATTTTAATAAGACAGAGGGTCGAGTTTGTCCTCCAGTCTCTCCTACACTGCCAGGGGAGTGAGCCTAGCACAGGTCGGCCTGGACCAGGGTACCACCTTGGGACCGAGACTCAGCCTGCAGGCCTGTTTCACCTTCAGAGGCTTTTTGTGGCCCCAGTCCTCAGGAAGGTGCGTGCTTATTTGAAAATGGATATGGCTGGCGTGCCAATTCGGGTCTTCTTAAAGAGACCGTGATCCCCCAAAATGATGGCTGCTTTTGTGACATTCCTGTCGGGAGGGCGATATTTTTAATTGTTTTCTTTGTCAGTGCCTCAAAAGTAGACATCTATTACTGACTTAATGCCCCCCATTATTCTCAGGTCCCTGCGGGCTGCGTGCTTGCTGTGAACCCAGGGCCCCCCCCAAAGTTCGTGGGTGCAAGCAAGGGGCTGCCGAAGTGCACTTGGCTTTCAGATGTACGCACTGCTGAGCTAATGTGTGATTAATTTTATTCATAAAAATGTTAATCACTTCATTGTGAGATCTTTTTAACATTCAAGGCAGCCTGCACCTTGCTCGTTCCTCTCACCCACCCTCTCCGCAGTCCTTGTTTTTGTTTGTTTGTTTGTTTGTTTGTTTAATATTTCCTGATGTTGTTGAAGCTTTCCAAGGAACCATCAATTAAGCATACACTTAAATGTCAGTAACAAGCACAGCAACAAACAAGCCAACAACGGGAAGAGACAGGAAAGACTCCAAGACTGACAATGACCAGCTCAGCCTGGTCTTCTGCATAGTGTGACTCCAGCACTCAGGTCCTCTCCCGTCTCTTGAGGTTCTACAGCACCAACCAAGAGCCATCTCCCCAACTGGAAAATCACTACGGGGGAGGTCAGGCTACTTTCTTCCCCATTGTGGACTGGGGGAGGGAGTGTGGAGGGGAATGAACGGAAAGAAATTAAAAGAAGATGAACTTGGAATTCAAAATAAAAGTCCTCTGTTTGGGTGATTTAACCTGTAGTCCATGATCCAGGGCAGGCCTCTATGGTTGTGGGTCCAGAAGCCTCCTGGGCAGGGTGGGGAGAGGAACTGGCCTTAGGTGGTACGTTCACCCCTGCCTCGGCCCTCTGCTCAGCCTAACCATAGCATCCTCTTGGACAACCAATGTACTCAAAAAGCTGGGAGAAGGATTGGGGAACCAGGAACAGCCCAGGAGTTTTCAGAAAACCATCAGTGGTTTATTTAGAAAAAAAAAAAAAAAAAAAAAAAAGGCTGGTACTTGGGCCCTGCTCAAGGACCCCTTGTTGCCTAGAGGACAGTGAGTGCTCTTACTCTGCAGGTTGACAGGGGCATCAGAGTGACTTCCAAGTCTCAGACCAACACCACTGAGTCCTGTATGGGCCCTATTCCTGCTAAGACGCTTGTGACACACTCAGAAAACTCTCGACAAGGGGCCGCTCACTCTGTGTGCCCTTCCAGACTCAGGGCTGCTCTCCTCTCTACTGCCCCACCTCAAACAACCTTAGGGTTTGAGGCTGCACCAGGGCCCTCCAGCATGGTGGCAGGGTGATTTCCAAAGCTTTTCTCTTCAATGAAAATGGCTATTAAAATACACCATTTACTGCTTTGGTATAAAGTCCATAGCTTTAGAAATTGTTCACCTGAAGCTAAAGCATGTCCAACAGCTCCTAGAGAGTGGGGCCCCGGCTGAGCTTGCTGGGCTGACCTGGCACCCCTTGACATATGGCCCTCTGAGCCGGTCCCACCTTCTCCAGAGGGAAGGGGATCTGCCTCCAGTCACCAGTCTCCAGGATACAAAGGCCTCCAGCAGCCCCCACGGGATGACCTTTGGAGGCCTTTCAGCTCCAGCTCTGGAGCCATAATTAGAGTGGGCCTGCTCCATGGGGGCACACTGGAGACTGCAAGGCTCAGGCAGCAGCTGCACCGCTCCTGAGATCACTGCAGGGTCTGCATGGAGACTGTGGTGCAAGTGAGCACTCACTGCCAGCTTCAACCCAGGACAGTTCCTTGGGCTGCAGCTGCAAGGAGCCTTTGAGGTGGGGCTCTCTCATTCCGGGCATCTCACCCCGTAACCCACCCACAGGCCATTAAGAAATCCTTCCAACGGAGCGGGCTCCATCACCATTTGGATGGCATGGCCCAGCGTCAGCTCCTCTATCTCCTGGCTCCTGACCCTGGATTCCAACACTACGGCCAATCCGTTTCACATGCCCTCTCAACAGCTTTGCCTCCGAGAGCCACATCCTTGTTCTCCCTTACCACCCACCAACCCAGAATCCTGTCCCCTTAGCCTCCCTGTCCAACTCGGGAGACCCTCCCCTGCAAGGCCTGGCTGGCTCCTCCCCCAGTGTTCTGAGTACAGAGCTGCCTAGGAACTGGTCTGGCCTTGCAAATCCCTGTGTGTTCTCCAAAGACACGGCTGGTCCACTGTGGGGTCCTGTCCCAGACCCCACTCCCCCTTGTCACATCACCCAACAAGGGACCCTCTCTGGACTCTGCCTTCCCTCTTTTCAGTCTTTCCATTTGCAGTGACTGCTGGCGAATGACCAGTCACTTTGGAAACACATTTCCTGTTCTATACTCGGCCAAACTCCTGAGCCGGTGTCCTCAGACCGGAGTCTCTGCCTCGGAAGGCCCAACCCCGGGATGGGTAACTCCTTCATAAGATGGAGCACTTCTGGGCTCTCTGTACCCCTGAGGGAGGGAAGGGAGAGAAGTGATTAGGGACTCACTGAGCTCCCACTCCTGAAGCTTGGAGGATCTGGGGGATGGACTCGAAGCCAGACCCAAGGCACCCCCAGGTGCTGTGTCTGGCCCTGTCCTCCATCTCTCTTTCTTTCTCCTTTAACATTCTCTGCCTGCGTCTGGACCACAGGACAACTGAAACTCTGCAGGGCATGATTCATCGGGTGGCGCCCTTCCGAGCCGAGGCCCATGTGACATTAATCAGTGTCAGACCACTATAATGGAGATATGAATATGAATTCTCCATATTGTGGGGAGATAAATGTGCTTTTATATAACGGATCAGAGGGAAGAGGGCTGGATGGGAGCAGGAAGACTGCAGAAGTTCCAGCAGGGCTTGGTCAAGGGTCCTGGTGCCCACTCCACAGGGCCAGGCTGGGAGGGCGGCCCTAGGCCCTCGAGCTTGAGGCCCTAGACAATAGATGTTTCTCATCCTTCTGTGTCCTCCAGCAAACTTCCGAAGAAGCTCAGCAGCAAAGAGTTTGCCCCGAACGCCGCACAACCTTCCCACAGGGAGGAAGGGATGCTCAGAGACCACCAGTTCTGTGGAGAGTCCTACGCACGCCCCTGTCTCCAAATTTCCTATCTCAGAGTTGCCGCCTCACTGGGGATGATGCCTGGGGGAGTTGTGGTGTAGAAGTGTCCTGGCCAGGCAAAAACTTCCCAAGGAATTTCTGTGGCTCTAATGTTAGAAGCAAGGTGGAAGCCCCTCAGTACCCAGCATCCATCACAAGAATACATTTACGAGTGTATAGCAACTGTAGAGAAAGGTAAGCAAACAATGCGAAATATGCTTTGGGGGCTTGATTAAAAATTTATATTTAGTTTTTCACTGAAGAAAAGCCATTCTAACTGGAGACCTGATGTGTACACAGTGGAAGGCTGGTTCTCAGGGGGGACCCAGACTGCTCAGCCCACCTTCTAAACTATTGAGCACCAATACTGTTAGGATCCTGTCAGCTGAGAAGCTGCTACTTCAACCTCCTCCACACCTGACAAACATCTTATACACGGGGGAAAAACTGGGAAATAAAATGGAGGTGGGCAGGCACATAGGCAGTTTTTAGATTCAGAGATGTGAAAAAAGAAGAACCTTACCTGTCTGTGCTGGAGGAGTCTACCAGAATCAGTCTGCTGCTTCCCACAGTCACTCAGAACGGATCTCCCAGCATGTTTTGAAGGTCTGAGCAGCACCCAAGCATTCCTGGGTACTCAATTCCTCATTCCAGACACAAGCCATGGGTGGCCAGGTTTCTTTAGAGATGCAGTTTCATTAGGGACCCCATTCCAGAGGCTCTGGGATGAAGGGTCCAGGGATGCCAGGCTCCTTGCAGCCTTTGCCAGGAGGGCTGTTAAAAAGGTACTTTTAACTCACAAACCCATCAGGACACTGAAAACACAACTTACAGCCCAAGGCCCACATTTGCCTGCAGATGCCAGTGGCCTGGCAGCCCCCCAGACACACACCACACACACGCTCACACACATGACTGATCCCAGGAACAAGCACTAAGCCTTGTCACTACAAATCCATGCTCTTGTCCAGGGAGCCCCGAGGCCCAACTGTCTGGGGTTTCAAGCAGCCTTAGAAACACCACCAGCAGGGGTCAAGGCCCCATTCTGCTTTTGGACCATAGAGGGCGCCTCGAGCTTGTCCATTCAGGCCTCGGAGCTCCCACTAGCTTAGCAAAAGGAGTCTACCGGACCCAGGTCCACCTATCTGGGCTACCGAGCTCCTCAGCTGCCCTGGCACCCCATGATCTGCCGGTCACAGACGCGTGATCCCATGTGCGGTAGTCACTTGCCTGGGCAGCGTTTCTGAGCCTCTCTAGCCTGGAGGTCCGAGAAGCCCAATCCTCACCCAGCCGGTCGGCCAGGGTGGGAAGAATTGAGGAGAAAAGGGGAAATGCCCTGAGTGTGGTGTGGCAGCAGCGGCAGTGCGTGGAGAAGCCTGTTGGTTCTTTTCTAGGCAAGCAAGGAACAACGGTGAAAGACACGGAGTCTTCCGCTCCTCAGCCCTGCCAAGCACACACCGACTCTGAACAGCCTGGGAAGAGCAAGTCCCCAGCGGCTGGGAAGAGCTGAGCTCAAGCTGGGGAGGGGCTACACGACTTCGCCTTTCCCCACCAAGCCTGTGTCCCCTCAGTTTACATCCCCCTTCGGCAGGCAGTTTTAATGTTGACTTTCACAGTCGTCACGATCCCGCCATTTTCAGAATCCCCCAAAGTCCTGGCTCCGGGTTGGCAAAGCCTTCCACGGTGCTGGAGGGTGATGCACGCGACCTGCTCATAAAGCCACAAAGCTGGAGTGGCTGGACTCCTAACTCTCGGTTGTGGTTTCTAAAGCTCCTTTCCCTCCGGAGCGAGCTGGATAGCAGCTCCTCCGCGCTTTGTTGGGACAGTTGCTCCCAACCTTCTCCAGCCCAGTTCCGGCTTCTAGGGAACTATTTGATCTGGGCTTCAGTTGGTGCTGGGTCGCAGATCGTCCTACCCGGGTTTAGAGGAGCGCCCTTCGCAGTCCCCCAGACCTCCCCCACCCCGCGCGGCCCGCCCTCGCGCGGCACACCTCTTTCCCTGAAACCACTTGCCTCATCTTGAATCACAAGCCCAGAGAACCCCGAAACCCAGAACCGCAACCCATCTCGCCTATCCTCCTATTTGAGGATCTTAAAAAGAACCTTCCGTTTTTCTCCTCTTTGCATTTAACCAAGTAAATAAACACATTGCGAGCAATATTTCATACTCCATTACGTCCACGCTCTGCCCAGAAAACGACCCTCCGCCAAAACGCACCGCTCACACTACCAGTGAGTAATTGATTTCGAGCCCGAAGTTCCCCTTTGGGAGTATGATTGGAAATTCTCTTCATTTTCCCCCATTTTGATCCACTTTAAAGCATCGTTTTTGTAAACTGCCTAAAATTGAACCCATTTACGTTCTGAGAAAGGCTGCTCCAGATAAATGCTTGTCTAAGCGTGGCAAAGAATTAAACTGCCAACAAGAAATTGGCCTAGGAGCAAAAGGAACAAATTCAACCACCACCACCACCACGGAAAGACCATGCCCTACGCAGTGGTTTGCTGAGTGGAAACTCTGTTCCAAGGCCCTACTCCCAAAGGAGCCTCTTTGGCTTTAATCATGGGCCCCTGGACTCTGCCCAGGATTTCAAGATCGCATACACCCTTGCCTCCCCCAAGAACGCATGAACACAGGGACACACAGCTGCCGCAGCATGGACATCGTTTCATTTAGTTTATTAGACAAAAATATATGATTTAAACAAGTTCGCTGACGCGCTATTTACAATCTGAAATCACGCTATATACAGAAAGGGAGAGAAAAAAAAAAGAAACAAAGAAGACACAAACACGGGGACGGGGGTGGGGGAGATTTACCGAATCGGATAATCAACCCGAGCGGCAGGCAGTGCCTGCCCACCCCCCAAGCGCTTAGGCGGGATGAGCCCCTTTTTGCAAAGAGCGATGCGTGAGAATCACTGACGCCGCCGTCACGTTTGTCCTTTACATAAGTCTCAAATATTTGTCTTAATTCCTCCCTCGACTCCTCCCTCCCCAACCCCTCCCCCTCCCCTCTCCCGCAAAAGTAAAAGACGACCCTTAATCAGGCAGACGGGAGGGCTGCGAGGATCCGAGGCGTTCCCTCCTGCGGTGCCAGCGAGCTGCACGAGAAACACAGCAATAAGACACCAGCCATGAGTAGACAGATCAAGCGCCACCGCGCCCCGGCTTCTTCAGGCAGAGCGAGCGGGGGCTGGAGCTAGACCGCTGCCCCTCAGGCTCCCCGCTCCTGAGAACTGGAGCAGGCTAGACGGGTAGTGCTACCTCATTATGAATGCACGACCCTCACTGCCACCCAGCGATGCTCCTCCCGCCCCAGGACAAAAGCAAAAAGCACTCACTTGTCGCGTACGGGCTGGAAGGACGACTTTAACTGCTGTGGGGGCGAATCCGACCTGGGGACTAGGTCTCTCTCTGCGAGGGAACAGAAGATGCGCAGGGTTAGGAGAGGGGTATAGGTAGTCGGGGTGAGCCTGTTGGAAGGGTCCCTATGCCCAGATTCCTCGCTAATGCTCATTTCCTGCAACCAATGTCTGCCCCTATCCCTCCGTGGTTCAAGCCCTCGGGTGCAGCTCAGCACCCCAGAGAGACCTAGGCCTAGCTCCTCGCTTTAAGCCACCCCTGCCCACCACCACTGACACTCATGTCTAGGTCTCTTGTCTGGCACCACGTGGATGCAACCTTTTCTGCTCGGTACCTGGAAGTGCAGGACTGCTTCGCGCGGAGGCCTTGTCACCGTGGAGCACCCCGGTGGCAACCTGGACAGGCGGCTGTGGAGGTGGTGGTGCAGGCAGGTGTGGGCCGTGGGGTGCGGCATGGGGCGCGCCAACGCCCAGGAAAGAGCGCATGTTCAGCAGCGAGCCCTGTGCGAGGAACGCGCCGTTGGTCCAGTTGGAAAACTTGCCTATGTGGCAGGTGTACAGTCCGTGGCTGGGCAGAAAAGCCGGGTGTTGCAGGGGCGCGCCGCTGGGAGGCCCGTGCGCGCTGGGATGGCTGGAGGGTGGCGGTGGAGATGCCTTAGGCACGCCGTCGGGGCTAGTGGCTGTCTCAGCCAGCGACCAGATCTTGGGCTTGCTGTTCGGCGCGCCCTGCAGGCCGACCGCCGTGGCGCCAGGACTCAGCAGGCGCGTGCTGCTGGGCTCTGAAACCTCCTTAGCCAGGCCCAAGGGCGAATCTTGGGACTTGAGTGCCTCGGCGGCCGACAGCGGTGAACCCTGGTCCCGAGCTAGGGCGGGAGGGGCTGCGCGCGCCCTGGGAACTTCAGCCTTGTCCTCCTCGTCTTCGTTGCTCTGGTCACCATCACGCTCGTCGATCTGGTCGATGTCAATGCTCTCCAGGTCGATCTCCTCGTCGTCCTCGGCCTTCTCCGGGTCGCCCTCCGTGTCGCTGCCAAAGAGGGCGCCGTCTTCCTGGTCCTTGCTGCGCGCCCCCCATGTCACCTTGTTCTCCTTCTTGAGGCGGCGTCGCGCGTTGGCGAACCAGGTGGAGACCTGCGTGAGGGTCATCTTGGTGATGATGGCCAGCATGATCTTCTCGCCCTTGGTGGGGTACGGGTTCTTGCGGTGCTCGTTGAGCCAGGCTTTCAGCGTGCTGGTGCTCTCGCGCGTGGCGTTCTTGGGCCGACCGGGATCTCCGTATTGGAACTGGCCATAGGGATAATAAGCAGGCGTCGTGTGGGCTGCGAAGGTGGCTGGGTGCACCCCTGGGTTGTCCTTGAGTTCATACTGAGAGCCCTGAAAGCAACCGCAGAGCAAGAGAGAAGAGAGAGAAAGGAAATGGAGGGAGAAAAGAGAAAGAAGGAGAGATGAGTTCCAGCTGCTAGGAAAAGAAGATCTAGGCTCCTGTGGACCCTGGGGGCCTCCCGGGCACCTGATTCACCGGGCTCAGAAAAGGAACACACACACACACACACACACACACACACACACACACACACACACACACACCACTGTTTTTGAAGAACCACGGTGGCTGGAGGGCTGGAGCTTTAAATTGGGTTGTGGGCGCTGGATCTCCACTAAACCGATTTTCTTTTCCTGTGGTTAACTCTAGAAAAACTTTTAGAATTCCTGGGTTTTTAGAAGATAGCATAATCCTTCCCCCCCTCCCCAGACCCCGATCTTCCCAGGACCCTGGTTCCCCAACACCAATCCATCACAAAATTCAGATTTCCAAGTTCAGCTTACAGAAGCTGGAGAGGGAACCTTTTACTTAGACTGATGAAACAGTTTCTCCAAAGTGAAGCACCCTAAACTCAAGGCCCCTCCTTCCTACCCTGAAGGACTCAATCAAAATAAACCATCCAGGGTATTTTTTCAGTCTAAATTCCCTACTAATTTAAAATGGAAGCAGAGTCCTCCTTTGGCCTCCCAAATTAATCTGCATATAATGGTTCACTCACACTTAGAGTCTGTAGTGGTGACAGGTAATTTAAAATTTTAATCCTGGCCATCCTTGGCAACAATGACAAAAAGCATTTTTTTTTTCAATACAAAAGGAGAGCTTATCCTGTAAAATATTAACGCCAGGCCTGGAGCCACAGGCAGCCGCAGCTCAGGGGAACCGGTTCAGTTTCCTGGGCCTCTTCGGACTACTTTATCTATCGCTTAAGTTTGACTTTGATCTGCGGCGGAGCAAACACAAACTGTTTGCAGGCATTTAGAGGCCATGATTTATTTGCAATCAATATTCTTTTTATCATCAGTAGTAAAACACAGCAAGTCAAATTATCCCATCAGGTTTTTTGGTAAATAACATTTTATCTTTCTAACAGCCTCATTAGGCCTCATTATTACCATAAATTGCCCAGACAGACGCTCACTCACAATTTTATCTTTTGGGTTCCAAATACCGGATCATAAAAGATTGGAAAGCTGGGCCTCCACTGAGGCTTTGGATTTAAGCTGACTTTCCAAGAACCTGGTAGGAGACCTGGAGGTAACACAAACACCTTAAGGGACAAATTTTATTGTCCCTCTAGTTTAAAGAGAAAACAAAACTAAACAACAACATTCTCCTCTGGACCTTCCCTGCTTCGCCACAATGGGAGCAGATCCTCCTTCCCCCAGAAGCACATAGGCAGCATTCCCAAATGGCTCACATCTGTATTCAAAATTTCTGTTAAACACACACACACACACACACACACACACACACACACACACACACACACACACCAAAAACAAAAACACAAAAAACAACAACAAAACCCTTCATCTTCCGTTTTTAAAATAAAGATCCAGTTGCCAAGTTAGCAAAGGATAAGTCGGGGCCCTAAGAAAGTTATAAAAAGCGTATTTCCTTGACTAATTATTTTAGTCATCAAGGCCGCTCAGAAAAGGCTCCTGTGGCCCAAATTCGTTAGGGCTTTGTCGTTGTAAAACAGACTTCTTGCTTTTCAAAAGTATTTTAGTTGTAATCGTAAAGGAGAAATTTTGGCCTCGTCTCTACTGGGGATTCTTTTTGAAAGGGCACCTTGTAAATCTCTCATCGCTCCCGGGGCATCTAGGCTGTCCGAACAAAATGGGGTCTGATCTTCCTGGTTGGGAGCATCAGAAAGGCGGCTGGCCTGACCACTGAGAAACAGGCTTTCTTTCTAAACTACAAGAAAAGTTGCGGGGAAACGCGCCGGCCGCTTTGCTCCTGCACAGTTAGAGGCCAGCCTTCTAGGGAATCTGGTCTGGTCTGTTTATCCGGAGAGGGGATAATAATTCGGGGTTCATGTAAATTGCGCTACCCAGAAGACAGCAGGGCCGCCTCCCGCGCCCACATCGCAATTTACCAGCGGCCTCAAGTTTAAGCAGCCCGACCTTTCAGTAAGAGCAAGGAAAATTGATCGCTTGGAAGGACAGACTGGCCCAGGCTCCTGCGGAGAATTAAATTTACACCCCCTCCCCCATCTGACACCTACTGGGACCGGAGATTGGAGGGCACCATTTATTTTTTAAGCCCTGGGACACTGCTCCTTTAATTCTACCTTATGTAACACGGGAAGAGAAGGGCTTTTCTTTCACTTCAAATGAAACGAAAACTTTGGCAACTTAACGAAAGTAAAGGCAAACACCGTTTCGGAAGCCAGAATTTATGTCAACTTAGTATTTCTTAACTTCCGATGCCTATGATTTCCTACACACGCCATTAAGAGACCCCTGCTCTGCCGGTGTCTATTGTTTGTTGGGATGTTTTTGATCGACTCCACTAGGTTTAACCGCTTCCTTTTGGCAAAGTCGAGGGCAACTGTCTCCGCTCTGCCAAGGAGGGAGAAGCAAAGTCTTCTGGGCCCAACGGAGAGCTCAAGCATCGCCCAGGCGAATCCCGCCGCCTGGCCAGGGCACAGTTGGTAAAGCGGCCCTGGCTGCTGCGGGAGCCCGGCCGGCCTGCCCAGTCGGTCGCACCGGCCGCGCCAGGCGAATTTGCCCCGGACCTCCAGTGCCTGCCGCCTTCTCCGGCCTGCTCCCGAGGCTTCTCTCTACTAGCGCGCGACCCTTTTTCAGGCTCCCGTCTTCAGCCTCCCAAGAGCGCGGGGGTCACTGCGTGGGGCCTCTGGGCACTCCCGAGTCCCAAGGGGGACGAGGCCTCAACCGCCGGATCCCCTCCGCTGGACCCTTCCCGCGCTCCTTTCCCAGACACTGCCTGCGGGTCCTCGGTTTCCCCCGCCGGGCCAGCCGCTCCCGCTGTCCCCGAGCGCGGTGATCTCCCGCCAGCGCGGGCGGGCCGGGAGGGCGCGCGGGAGGCGGGAGCACTCACCATCTGCGAGAAGAGGCTGAGGTCCGCGGCATAGGGCAGGAAGGCGCTGTAGTTGGGTGCGCCCGCGTACGGTCCCGCCGCGGCATACATGCCCAGCACCGAGGTAACTGCGGCCGCTCCCGCGCCTGCTCCCAGCTCCGCAGTCCCCGGCCGGCCCGACGAGGCGGCGGCCGCAGCAGCCGCGGCCGCAGCCAGCACCCCAGGGCGCTCTCCGCCGTAGGCGCCTGGGCCCGTGGCGCTTAGGTACTGCGGGTAGCCCAGCTGCGGGAAGGACATGTCCGCGGGATCGGCGGTGACGGAGGGCAACACTAACAGCCCGGACAGCGAGACCGGGACGGGATCGGAAGGGATGCGGCGCGGGGGGATGCGGGCTGAGGGCCGGGCTCGCTCGGGCCGGCCCGGGGGAGGGGGCGCGGGGGCCGGTTGCTGTTCCTGGGCCCTGTGCTGGCTGGCGGCGCCCGGCTCCCGGCTGCGCCCGGATCCGAGATCGCGCGCCGACTGCGGCGGCCGCCCTCCGCTCGGCGGCGGGGCTCTCAGACACAATTTGAAGTTGATGCTTTGATTGGCATCCCCTTGAGCACAGGCCCCGCCCCTGGCTCCCCTCCCGCCCCCTCCCTGCCTCCAGCCCGCCCTCTCTGGCCGCTCCCGCCCCTCACGGCGAGCACGTGGTGCCCCGCGCCCGCCGGGCCACCTCCTCCTCCGGTGGGCGCGCGCGGCCGGGCTGCTGGTGTGGGTCCGGAGGCCGCAGCCTCCTTCCTAACCAGCCCCCGCGGCTTTTGACAACCTGTCGACATCGGTTTACAGCTGTCTGATACCCGGTTTTGCATTTGAGATCTGTCCCCCAACCCCCTTTTAACAAAAGCAACTCTGGGGTTGCGTTTCTGCAGCTGGGGCGGCAGGGAAAGAGGCCTGAGGCCAGGGGACAGTCTATGGCGAGCGGCCTCTCTTCTGCGGCTGGCTCTGCCGCACCTCCGTGGGACGTATTTGGCTGAAGTGCTTGCATGAATCAAGGCGTGGAGTGACACCTCGGATGCAGGGTGGGTCGGTCGTCCCTTTGGCTCCACTTCCTATCAACAGATCCTCTGGAAATGGCTGGCCTCCTTGCACTTGGAGAAGCGGGATGTGTGTGGCCGCGGCTCTGTGGGTTTCTCCAAATATAAAAACTTTGAAAAAAAAAAATGGGCAAGTTAGCTGAGAAGTCGCTGTGGCCTGAGCGATCCTAGAAGGAGGGGGAAAGGAGTGGAGGAGGGGACAGCCCTTCGCAAGGTAAAAGGACTGGCGAATCTTTCCCGCGGCCATCTAATACCCTCTCCCGGCTTCGGAGAAGCCTGCATGGCCTCGGCGCCCGCGTTTGTCCACTAGGTGTGCAGGCGCGGAGAGGAGTAAACTTGTGTGAGCTCAGGGACCTGAGGAGGCGCTGCGACCAGCCATCGGACAGGACGTCTGCCAGGACCCTGGCCTTAATTTCCCCTCCCCTTTCGCCCTCGTCCCCCCGCCCCCCGCCCCCGCCCCCTCGCTCTGCTGCCCAGCTCCTATCTCAGACGCTGGAAGAATAAGAATTAGATCAATTTGGAAGCTCTAGCAGCCATTATGGGGCCTGGCCACTAGGTTCTAGAGGCAGAGTTTGAAGGCACCCTCCTCTCTCATGCCTTAGGGATGATGGTTAAGAGCGGGATGCTTCTGTGCTGGGTCTTGAAAGTGCTGAACCAAATGTCCAGATACCTGCCTTCACTCCTAGGGCCACTTTGGATGCCACTCACTGTCTATGAGATGGCACAGGCCTGAGTGTGTCGCATCATCCTGGGGGAGCTTCAACTGCAGGTTCTGGTGTCAGCCTAAGTGAATTCAGGGCTACAAGGGGCAAGCCTGACCATGAGCCCACATACTGTGCTGCTGCTGTCCAGGGCCATCAGGACCCTGGACACCAGCTAAAGCCCACCTTCTTGCCTAGACACCCAAACTCCCGCAACACCAGGAAGGCCTCACTTGCAGGTCTTGAGAACAGACACTGACCCTTGCCTGCAATTAGTCATGATACAGCTGGTAAAAGTAGTTACAAATTACCAGCTGGGAAATTGGGCTTCCTTCCTCTGCTCTGGTTTAGGTCTTCTCTCTTGTTCAGGCTGCTTCTTCCATCTGTCCCTGCCTACTTCATGCCACCATCCCAGAAACCCAGACTGCAAGGTACCATGAAGGAATATCGAGGGCTCAAGCTTGCAAAGCTCCTGACTGACTTCTTCCTGGTTCCCAGCCCATCAGTCACCTTCTAACCAGAAACTTGGAGTCCTATCTGTCTCTTCCACATACTCCAAACAAACACAACACTGCAGGGCAGTTATGGTGTGACAAAAAGGTCTGGCCATTGTTCTGGCTCAGTGAACCCAGAGTCGCATTTCAGATGACAAGTAAATACAGGTAAGATAAGACCTGAGGTGTTACCTCGGAGGATGAGGTGGGAAAGTCATCCAAACATATCTTCCTGCCAGTACTGACAGAGGGATCACTAGCTTGCCTCATCACTCCTCACAACTTCCCACCTGACTTGCAGGTCTAGGGCCCCTAGGACTGGGAGCTCAGGAAGGAGCTGGGGGTACTTTGTCCCCCCCACCCCCACCCCACCCCACCCCCACCCCCCACGGCACAGCAGTGGTGCTTATCTGTGCTCTATGTAGGTCACCTGCACGAAGGACTAGAAAGGAGTGGAAACTCAACAAGATAGCACAAGAGGATCCAGCTGAGCACATCTGGTAATTTTCCTTCAGGACTTGGCAGCAACATGGATGTGGACTTGATTCGGGGAGGGAGGGAGGGAAGTTGTGGGTGAGTTGACTGTTGTCCATTCTTTGCTGTTGACCAGAGCTGGGGCTACAAAAAAGGCACTGTACTCAAAACCAGTTCTGGAAGGTGCCGGCAGAGACTGTGCCCCCTCTTTTCTTTCTCCTTGGCCCCTCTCACCCTGAAACTTGCACCCAGGCATGGGGAAGCAACAGAGAGGTGTAGAGAGCAACCGGGAGAACACAAGAGTCATAAAATGCCCCAATCTTCCAGCTGGAAGAAGTGTCAAGCAGAAGCTAGAAGCCCCTGTCTTGATTGCTAAGAAGTCCCTTCCCCCCCCCAAAAAAAAATTAACATACAATGGAAAATTAGGGCCAAGTTGATGGCATCTATTCCATGCTGGAAGAAGGGTTCCAGGTCTAGGCATCCTAGAGGGGTCTTATTTTAGTATCATTGCTAGGGGACCAACACTTGTCCAGGTCAGGCCAGGTACATCTGCTCACCCCCTGTTTTGGACCCAGGATGGAGCAGACAGAATAGGGAGGCCTCTGTGAAGGTCATGGAACTGCACCTGCCCATCCCACCAGAACCCATAGACCCCTTAGTCAGGAATATCTTCTTCCTGAACCCGAAGCTGCAACTTGATCACGATGATGGGAGGTTCTAGCAAGAGAGTCTTTGCTAGGGGTCCCCTCTGTAGGTGTTAGGTAAAGCAGGCAGAAGAAATTCAGACCTGGGGGGTCTCTGCAAGATGGATTCAGACATGCACCCGATGGAGTCCCTGATATGGTCTGGAAGACACAGAGACTTGAGACAAACCCAGAGCAGGGGACTGGGACTCTCTGGTGAGTCAACAGGCTTTGGGCTGACCCTTCTGGGGCAGAAGTAAGCCTCCCTGGAGAAGTGGGGGGGGAGGGCAAGTGGTAGGGAAGAGCGGACAAGGGGGCTAAGGGTACATAGACACCTTAGGATCAAGGCTGGTTTGTAAGTGGATCTTAAGGCTTGAGGAAACTTGTTCTTTGGGGACACTTTTCTGCATGAAAGAAACTTGGGTTTTAGTGCTGTCTTTCCCAGCTAGGGCTTCATTGTTAGTAGGTAGCCCCTGCTTCCTCTCATGTTCCTCCCCCCCAGGGATTTATTTAGTTAAAGTTGAAATTAATCAAGCTAACAACATTCTAGCTCACAGTCTTACTTCTTCAAAAGTCACCACCCACTGTTTGTCAGGATGTGCTGTGCAGGGGAGGCCAGGGTCAGAAGTCATTTTTAGGGACACCTTCTGGCTTCACTAAGGGAGCAGAACAGCTCCACTCCAAATGCAAATGACAGAAGCCCTGTTACTCAAAGTGGCTGTTTGGGGTTCTAGGGATGAGGACTGGGCTAACCCGGCCAAAGAAACTCGAGATTCAGGACAGGGACCAAAGCTGCACAGAGAAACCCTGTCTTGGGGGGAGAGGTGGCGGGGGGGGGGGGGGACTGGACTAACCTGGCCAAAGCCACGAGGACTGTCCACCCGACTTGCGTAGGTTTATTTACAGGTCTAGTTAAGTATCATTAGGACATCACAACTTTTCCCAGAAGGGCCCTGGATGCTGCGGGCTGCCACCCTAAGGCAATTATCTATTGGTACGGCTGTGAATCAAATCCCCAAAACCACAAGGAAGCTTGTAGCTTCATCCTCCGCACCTCACCCTCATGGTGGTATCCCCATGGTCCAGGGGACCCTAAGCCGGTCTCCTCCTTCTCTGTCTTGCACCATCAAGCCAGAGGTCATACGAAGAGCTGGAGATTTTGAGGACCACAAACAAGAGTCTATAGCACTGAAATACACTGGAGATCGAGTGGCCTTGTAGGTAGTTGCAGGTATTGTGGCCGGTGCCGCGGGTGCCAGTCCTGCGGAATAAGGAGCCGAGTCTGCACCAGTGACTGCGTGGAAACCTGGAGGAAACGCTTCAAAAGAAATGACTCCCGGTTCGTTCCCCCGCCTAGGGAAGAAGCCCTGCGTGGCAGGAATCGCCCCTGGCTAGGACTAAGCCGACCTGGCGGGGCACCATTGGAGAACTGAGAGCTGCACTTCCCCTGTGCCAGCAGATCCAGGCCTGAACATCTCAGGGGAGGAAGGGCAGCGGAGTGGACTAGACCTCAGTGGATCAGCCCAGAGTAACAAGATACCAGCGTCCCCGGAATCAGATGATGGGGATTGCATGCGTGTGCACACACGTAAATATTTTATAAATTTCCCCTTAATTAACCAGATCACTCCCATTATGCCTCCAATACTATCAACAGCGACGGTGTGAATGAAGGTTTTCAGGGCTTATAATTTGATGTCACCCGACGGTCGCCCAGGGGCAGAAGCGCAATCGTAGCGCCAGCTGCGCTTGTATTTATTTGTTTTCCCGCCGTGTTCCTGTAGGGCTCCATTATGCAGTTTTTAATTAGTTTGTGTTTGTATTTCACCCGTCCCAAATCAATCCCATCCCAGAGCAAGGCCATGTAAATTCTTGCAGTACAGGTGTTGCTTCTTGCTCCCCTAAGCTAGCAAACGCGTGTCTGACAAATGAAACCCGGGCTGCCACGCAGAGGACTGTCAGCTCCCGGCAGCTGAGATCGCAGATCAAAGCCAGTGGGACTTCTGAGCCCTGTGAGCGCCAGGGAGGAAGACGATGCTGTAGAGGCTAGGAATGTCATTAGAGTGAGGCGGCCAGAGTACCGGCCGGTAGACAAAGAGACTTCTAATTTCCCTCCAGGGCTGTGGTCATCCATTGGGCCAGCAAGGATCTGGGGTGACCTTTCCTTTGGGACCAGAAGATACACCAGTTGCTGCTGCTTTTTAAGGGTGGGTAGGGTTGATTCCTGCGCTGGAGAGGCTTGCGAATGGGATGGCTGGTCTCCTAACCCTAGCTTGAGCCGAGATCAGAACATTAGCGGAAATTTCTAGACAAGAGCCCCACCCCTTTACGTCTTTTCCTTTTGAAATGAACTATGTGAAGAGCGTATAAATTCATTCTTCCACCCACGGAGAACTTATTTTAAGGTGCGCTCCCCACCCCCTCTCTCTTTTTTTCTCTGTCCCCTCCCCCTCTCTCCCCTCTCCGCAATAAGAGATTGCTCATCTTTAACTCAGGCACATAGAAATTATGATTCAACAGCAGTGTATATTTAATTAGTGTAATCTCGCTTGAATTTAATTACCTAATGAATTATTTGTTTAAAAGGTAGACCGTCTTGTTTGCCAAGTACCAGGCAGACCTCTGATAACTTGCTGTGAGGACTTTGCAGTTTCAGGTCTGATCTTTAGCTTTCAGCATCTGTAGCTGTTCCTAGATGGCTCAAACAGAGTGATCTGGGAACGTGGGGGATGGACTACCAAGGGGTGAGCAGCAGCATCCCATCCTGCAAAGGTTGTTGCTCTTCTGCTGTGTACAAGGGGCCCTTTGTGACTTAATGTTCCCTGACTTTTTATCATGTAAATCTAGTTTATGCTGTAAGCATTTCATTTACTTAGTGATGCACCCCCCATCCCACCCCCCACCCCACCCCCACGCACAAGCCTTGACTGTGAGGGGACTCACTTGTGTTCTGCTTTTGTTATGGATATGTGTTTGCATCAGGAACTCCCCTGAGCTCCCCAGTGCCAGACACCAGGGTGCTTCTCCCACCTCTCCTGATGGTGAGAAGTCCTTTGGCTATGTGGGTACCAAACTATGGAAAAAGAAGCTAGCCTGATAAAGACTTCAACCTGAACCACCTTTGGTTCCTAAACGGTATACTACACCATTTCCTCTTTCTTACAGAAGTGAGAAGAGATAATGCCCAGCTGTTGTCTTTTGTGGGAAGCTCTGGGTTTAACCTGTATTCAGATACATTCCACACAGTATGTCTATTGCAGAGACTCCAGTTACAGACTGGTGGGCCTGCTGGAATCTGTCTGGCTCTGGAACCTGACCCATCTGTCTCCTGTTTTCTTGGGTTGAAGAACCTTCTTATTTCTGCTCTGTCTGTGGTAGGTAGGAGCTTCAGCAGGAACACTACACATGAATGGGGAGAGATGTCTGGAGAAGGCATGCCACCTTGCTGAAGAGAAAGGAGAAAATGAGACCCCCCTCCCCAGATGTCATGTTCCTGGATTATTTGTTCACCAAATACTTTAAGTTAAGGTGTGGGCAGCATTGCCATGTAAGTTGATAAGAATTATTAAATTCTGTTTCTTCTGAGGATCTCTGAGTTTTACCATAGCCATGCATTTTGAAATGGAAGCTTCAACAACTAATAGTGGGTTTATTGTAATATAAACTTAATCACATTCAATTATGGCTACAATAGCATCTTTCTTCCAAACCAGCAGGATGATGTGAATGTGCTTGCCGACTTATGAATTTTCTTCACATCTTCCTCCATATAACAAGTGACAATAGCAACTGGAGAGGACTTGAGATAACAGCTGAGCAATGATAACGCACTTCTCAGATCTGAGCAAATCCACAGCTGAGTTCCCAGTCAGACCCTCAGAGGAAATGATACTCACAGGAAGGAAGGATGGGAAACACAAAATGTCATATTTGTGCTTGACACTTCCAAAAATGTTTAAAATTTAGGCCAAACAGTGATAGGACTTTGTATCATCCCACAAACATTTATATCATTGTAGATAAAAGCTGACATACTATAAGTCCCTCAAAACATCTATTGACAAACACATGCCTATAAAATGTAATCCAGGGGAAAGCTTAACACATGCCAGGATGTGAAGGGATGTGCATAAGAGACCTCATAGTTTAATGGGTTAAAATCTGTTTTCTGGACTTTAGGTATATCAACTCAACAAAAAATGTCCAGTAAACTAGTATCTCAAAGGTTAGTGAATCTGGAAACTTCTGAGAAACCTTGGAAACTTCTGTGGTCTACCAGCGTTTTTCAAGGCTGGTCTTACAGATAAACACAGGCAGGACCCAGGGTCCTTGAGCTATCTGGCTATAATCTTTCTTCTCACTTATCTGTCAGCCCAGGTCATTTTCTGGAGAGGTTCCACAATTTGGAGTTCTCTTCTGGGTTCCTCTAGTTCCTTTCCTCATTTTTTAATGCCACAGGAAATGCATGCTGTGGTTCAGCCCTCCTGGCCTTCTGGTCTTTTGGCCTACCAACCTTTTATGGGCTTTGGGAGATCTCTGTGTGCACACACCCCGGGGTACTTCCAAAGAAAAGGCAGGATGAGTGTCAAGGGAGAAAGAGAAGAGGATGGAGTGTTGCCTTCTGACAGACTCATTTCCAAGAGTAAGTTAGTTCAAAGGAAGTAACATGCCCATGACCAAGTGCAATGCCATCACAGGCAAAGTCTCCTTCCTCCTCATGTCCCATACTTCCATAAATTCTGTTACAGGCTCCTCCATTCCAGAACCATCCTCCATGCCCCCATACAGCCAACAGGTTGCCCATCCATCTTCCACACCAGATGACCTTTCAGCAGACATCCACATGATTAACTAGGGTCCTCTAAGAAATAACTGAAGGACAAAACTGAGTCATGGATTTTAACTCTCCACAAGGGTTTGTTGACCTTCCCTATAGACATCCAGCTTGTAGAACACACAGATAAATGCATCTGGACGCGATGGCAGACATATCACTGTTCCTCCTCACAGCAACGCCAATTTCACTTCCATGACACTGTTTCTGGCATAGAAATTGGCAAACATTGCACTTCAGCACCATTTTCTTTCACTTACAGAAGAGTGGCCCTCCTGCCATCACGACCACCAGGAGAACTTGCCTGGGTCCGCAGTTCCTGATTTAGGCTTGGCTAAGAAATGACTCCAGGATCAACAGTCGGAGCCCAGTCCTGCCTTCCCTGGTAGCTGTGCCTCAGTGCCAGCACATTAATGACCGCTGTCGGTGACAGCCCTGGTGAAGCATCACGGATCCTTCCAAAAGCTGAACTATGATGCTATCTCTAGGGTTGAGTTAAGCAGTTTGTAACATGCCCTGGCTTAGAACCTTGGCACTTGCTTACCAGGCCACATGCATGGTGAGGGCCAGGGATGCCAGGTGACCTCTCACCAGGGCCTTCCTTTCCAACCCGCCACCACCCCTGCTGCCAACTCCTGATGGCCTGATACTCCCTTCCCCTCCTTCCACCTCCCCACCACCCAGTCCTTAATTTTCTTTTTATCTATTTATTCTCTTAAGCCCGTGGAGAACTGCTGTAAGAAATAGATGGCGTTTGTGCTGTGGGGGAAGCTAAGATAAATTAGCTGTCCAAGTATCTTAAGTGTCTAAATTAGACATTAAGTGCCACACACACAGACACCTAATGATTCTGCAAGGCAGGAGGATGCACTGAGCTGGACACCAGCTATTACGTTTTAACTCAGCTTCCCATTGCCAGGTGCGTTGCCAGGGCTCTGCATGGCCCTCCTCTCTCTCTTCAGTTCTGCCAGTGGGGTACCAGAAGCAGCCTGCAAGTCGAGGAGAGAATGAGGGGTTCACTTCCTGACCTACTCTGAATCAACCCAAGCACATGGCTTTACCAGAGAGCAGAGCCTTTCTGACCTTGGGTTCCCCAGTACTTCTGATGTTAGACGGTCCATTGTCATCCCCGCAGAGAGCCCAGAAACAGCCCAGCAGCACTGCTGGCTAGAGTGACAGCTCTGGTAGCCCTTTGCTATTTCTCATCCTGTCTTTGGCTCTGTGGCCCTAGGGTACAGCTGTGTCCTGCACTATTACACCCTTTCCCACCCCTTCCTCCCTTTTCTGTTATGATTTGACTATAAAATGCTCATCGGTAAGATTGGTCCCCAGCTGGTGGTACTGTTTTCGAAGGTTTCTAGAAGCATTAGGAGGAGGGACCTCACTGGAAGAACAAAGTCACTGAGGGGTAAGACCTTGGCAGGTGGCTCAGGGGAGGGTCTCGGGGCCCTGGTTGACCTCTTCGGCATATTCTTGGCACTGTAATGTCCTGCCTGTGTGCGTGGAGCAGAACAGCCATGGGCAGAGCCTTGAAATTGCACAAACTGAACCTTTCCTTCCATGGTTTACATCTGCTGCTCATCTTATCACTATAGAAAGTGGCCATACCCCTTAAGCACTCAATGTTCCTTTGCTACTATTTCTTCTTTGCGTTCAACTTCCAGGGAGGTTACAACCAGATGCCACAGATTGGGTTTGTCTCACAGGTTGGAGGCTGGAAGCCCCAAATCAAGGTGTCTTCCGGATGAGTTCTTTTAGCTGCCGGGGGTGAGGCTGGGGGCTCTGCTCCAGGCCCCACTGCTCCTGTTTTCTGTGTTATGGGGCAATCTTGTGACCCTTGATTGGTAGGACTAGCATCACAGTCCCTGTTTTCATCTTTAATGTTACTTTTTAGTTGTTTATGGAAACAAAATCTCAGTATATAGCTCAAATTGGCCTTGAGTTTGATTGCTCAAAGGCAGCTTTAGCCTTTGAGTGTTGAGATTAGCAGGTGTGTGTAACACCATGCCAAGCCAAAGGTCATTCTCCTATAAGGACATCAGTCACATCTGACCAGGGCCCACCATATTCCAAATTGCCTTCATCTTCACTAATTATATAATGAAGATTTGATTTCCAAACAAGGTCACGTTGTGAGACATACCAGGGATCCAGATTCCGACATTTGCACGGTGGAGGTCACACTTCTATCCACAGCAACACCTAGTTCAGAGTCCTTCACAAACAATCTTCTCTGTCCCAGTTGCAAGTATCACTTCTGCCTCCTGACTATGCTCTGAGAGACAGGCAGTTGAGACTTTATAGTCAGCGGGGATAGCTATGAATCTGTCCAAAGGGAATGCGTGCAGTCACCATGGGCTCAAGGTTTGAGCAATGGCTTGGGTTTGTTACACAGAGAACAGGAATAGAAAGTATTCCACAGACTTAGACAAGTGTGGGCTCCTTGGAAGACATGAGCAAAGCCACAGCATGGGGCTTATTATGGGATGCAGGAGGAGATATTGAGGCCCCATCATCATGATGGATGCCTGTGATACAGGAGTGGAGTGGGCTTTGCTTGCTCTCGGGGCAATATCGGAATCTGCAGGTTTCTAGAAGGAGCAGGCGGGGATGTAATGTCAGAGGGGGTGCCAAGAGGTTCGTGCACATCTGAACTGTAGGATCAAAGCAGTGGAAGGCAGGATGATGGCTGCACACAAGCTCTAAGTCACAGGTAGTGGGAGTGAAGAGGAAGCTGAGACTGAGGGTCAGATCCAATTCCACCAGCCCTGGGTTTCTCTTTCATTCTCCTCTGTCACTCACATTCCTCTAAGGATAACAGAGGCAGCTGTGGTAATGAGGTCAGATGCAGATGCTGCCTGGTGAGTGCATGAGTGCACACAATCAGTGCTGGAAACTCAAGTTCACTTCCAAGTTACACCCAGACCTCTCCCTTCTTTTCATTTAAGATTGAGATAGAGTCTCAGTAAGTTGCCCGGGCAGGCTTTGAACCAACTCTGTAGCCCTGCTGGCCTTGAATTTCTTATCTTTCTATCTTAGCCTCATGAGAAATTGGGATGTCAGCACTGTGTCACAAGGGGACCTTTTTGCCCTGCCCTTGAAGGAAAACAACCCCACTTTCTGCACTGTATTGACTGACTATCAAGATAAGACTTTTGAGGTCTGAAGGCTCAGCAGTTAAAAGCATTCGCTGCTCTGGAAGAGGACCTAAGTTCAGTCCCTACCATCCATATGGTAGGTCATAACTGTTTGTGGCTCCAGTCTCAGAGTATCCGACCCCCCCTTCTGACCTCTGGTGACACTCTCATGGTGCGCATTCATCCATGCAGGCAAGCACACATACACGTAAGAAAATGGAACTTTTGCTTGTGCTTTAATGGGAGTTTGAAAAGCCATATTCATTGTCAAGACTTGATTCTGTCATCTCCAGCTGACTCGATGAATTGCAAACTCTGTCTTCTCATGAAGGACAAGACACAAAGAACCACCTTTCCAAGGCCATTCTCAGAGTTCTTCCTTAGGTAGTCAGGTAACAGTCATACCACTGATTCAAATTTATGAAGTTTGGCATATACAATGAGATCTAGAATAAGAAACAAGTAGGGATACCACAGGGTCAACTTAAGTGTGCTAGTTTTTTTTTTTTTCTTGTTTGTTTTTGTTTGGCACCAGGCAAGGTCATCTAGGAAGATGGAACCTTTGTTGAAAAAACACTCCCACCAGATTTGGTCATGGATAAATCTAAGGGTAACTTTCTTGATTGATGGCAAATAAGGAATGGCCCAGCCCCAAATGCAAAGTACCACCTCTGGGCAACTAGGTGGTCCTGGGTGCTTTAACAAATCAGGCTGATAAAAACCATGGGGAGCAAGCCAATTTTCCTCCATGGCTCCTACCTGAGTTCCTGCCTCTAGGTTCCTGCCTTGAATTCCTACCCTGACCTGACTTCCTTTGATGATAGACTGGGATGTGGAATTGTAAACTGAAATAAACCCTTCTTCTTCAAGTTGTTTTTGGTCATAGTGTTTATCACAGCATTAGAAAGATAGTCCAGACACCACAGCAATCACTTTTATCTTCACTGTGACTCTTGATGGAAGTCACAGACTTTCAGCATAAAGAACTCACGGAGATGTCTGAAAGGCTCCTGCTGTGGCACAGGCCACTTACTGCATGTACAGTGAGTTAGTTAAGTAGTATGACTAAAGGAATGTGCATGCTCCAGACTTGGCAACTAGAGTGAAGCTGATATTCAGTGGGTCATTCAGCATCACATAAAGTGGATCGGGGACTTTAAAAACTCCCAGAAGAATATGCAGAAGGTTTTTGAGGAATCATTCTCATGTCTATTGAAAACTTCAACTCCCAATGACTTCCCCCCAACTGGAGTTTTGGCCTCAATGGGTGGGGAGTGTCAGGTACCAAGAGTACACACAAGTTTTCCGGGAGCAGAGTTACATCACAGATGAATAAATGGCTACTGAGTAATACCCCTGATGACTATGCACAGGCATGCTGGGATTCACAGTGTTTGTTGAAGACTTTTCTGGACTTGAATAGCCAGTTCACTGACATTAGGGGTGCTCCAGACTTTCCGAGATGAACCCTTCAAGTGCATGTTACCTTGGACAAAACAGTCACTCTTTTCAAAAGCCTCCAAGAAATGTCAGTTCTGGGCATGCAGGCCAGGCTGGCCAGCCCCCTTCCTAAGGTCAGTACATGGCTCAGATTGGACCACTGCAGGTGGCCTCAAGGAAACATCTATGCTGAGAGTGGTTTCTGAGAGTGAGGGAGGACAAGGCCCTGCCCTTTCCACACTCCACTCTTGCCTCCAGAGAGAGACAGTGCTGTGGGATGTTCTCTATGCTGTGAATGTGTTGCTCTGATTGGTTAATAAATAAAGTGCTAATTGGCCAGTAGCCAGGCAGGAAGTATAGGTGGGACAAAGAGAGAGGAGAAGTCTGAGAAGTGGAAAGCTGAGTCAGGAGACGCTGCCAGCCGCTGCCATAAGGAGCAGTATGTAAAGTACCTGTAAACTACGAGCCACGTGGCATCTTATAGATTAATAGAAATGGGTTAATTTAAGATATAAGAACTAGATAGCAAGAGGCCTGAGCCACACAGCCATACAGTTTATAAATAATATAAGCATCTGTGTGTTTATTTGGGTCCGAGCAGCTGCAGGATTGGTGGGTGAGAGAGATTTGTCCTGACTGTGGGTCAGGCAGGACCAGGAGATAATCCCATCTACAAGACAGAGCCTGGAGGTAGCCTTACCCCACCTTTGGCTGGTGCCTCTCTTTTCCCCTCTGTCTGCACTAACTTCTGATATCCACATGCTACTCTGATTTGGAAAGTTCAGAGGTTTTAGGGCCAGTGCAAGTGAGATCAGATCCTGTAATGTTTGCTTTTCTGAGTCTGGTTCATTTCATCTAGAGAACACTCGCCAGGCACAGCCTTGTGGCCAATAACATAATTTTCATTTGTGCAGGCTTCATGGTGTCACATGCATAATAGTACCACATTTCCTTGTCTGCTCATCTACTGATGGACAAGACAGATTCCACATTTTCCCTCTTGTGAATCATGAACACGGAAGCACAGGTATCTACTTGACATATCGATTTCATTTCCTCTGGATGCATTACACAGACATGGGGTTTCTGGGTCACATCTACTTTGGGCTTGTTGAGGAACCTCTATACTGGCTTCCCTGTTGGTGGCACTAGTCTGTGCCCTTCCTCTGTTTCCTCACACTGTGTAGTGTGTCTTCATTCCCATGCTTGGTGTTGTGTCAGTACGGCTACTAGGATTTCACACACTACATGCTTATTATGGGACCTTTCTCCCATATCCTGCCCATACATTTGTTACATCTGTGTTTTTGGAATGCTCTGTTTTACTTCAGCTTAAAATAACATACGTGCATTGCCTCCAGTGACCATTCTCATAGAACCTTATAAAAACTTGGGGTTTGGGCATTAAAGATTTCAAGGCAAACTTTGCAGTATAGTGTTTTTTTTTGTTTTGTTTTTGTTTTTTTGTTTTTTTTTTTTAATGAATTCTTGATTGTATATGGGATCCTGACACAGACAGTTCAGAGCTGAGTCCACTGTGTGACTGAATGGACAGTAAACAGGGAGACCTCTCTGGGATGCAGACACAAGCTCAGGGCTCTGATTGACAGTGCCAAGTCTGCCTGTAGTTGGGCTGTACTGGATTGGTTCATTATTCATTTGCTTATCTAAAAATAGATATTTTTCTCTAAAAATAGTTAAATATGGAAAACTTGTAATCTGGTTTACTTTATTGTGCTGGTAAATGAGACTTTGATTGTTTGATAAAAATATGTGACTGATGTGACTGTGTCAAAATGAGAACCTCTGAGGGAATCCAGGGGTCATTTCTTCTCGAAGTTGATTGTCATCCATTATGCATGTTGGGGATGTTTACCTTCTATTGGAAGTGGGAGCTGATGGAGCAGAGACAAGATCGAAGTGTGACAGCAGGAGAGGGCTGCGAAGTTTTGACAGGGAGCGGGGTACCACTTCTGTGGGAAGCCACACTCTTTCCTGACATCTGTCTGGGGAGGCATGACTGTGGCAAGTCAGGCTGGTGCCTGGGGCAGGATGTCAGTTGGGCACCTTCTCCCCTTCAATTATCCAGCAGCTGATAAAAAATAAAATAAAAATAAAATTTAAAATTTGACACGATTCACTAAGTTAGTCATCACAAGTTTGCATAGAATTCATTTGGGAAGCTCTCTCACCTGGCCCTCCTGGCGGGACAGAATTAGACAGCGTGCCCAGGAAGCCTGAGACACTCAGACAACCTCTTGGCCACGGGTGCGCCATTTCAGGCTGTGGTTTGGGATCTTTCCGTTGAACCCCTCATAGCAGAGGGGCTGACGGGTCATGGGAGGCACTAGGAGGGTCAGCTCTCCTGCTTCAGAACTTCCCAGTCTCCACCTTGCTTCCAGGTGATAGACTCATGGTAAACCTGAGTCCACTGGGTCTCATCACATGTAACTGTGTTTGGTGCTTTCAGGCTGTTCTTATCGTAACTGGGTACACCAGAGTGTTGTGGGGCTGTGCCATTTTTATTAGAACCAGGGTTGATGTGGGGCAGTGCTGCACTGTGCACAGAGGAGGAAGGGGCTGGGTATCCAGAAACAATCCACACATAAGCCAAGAGTCAATTAATCTGTCTCTCTAAGGACACACACAAACCATGCCTTAATGGCTTCAGAGGCTGACAAGGGAGCGTCCACCCGACTCCCTGGGCACCAGTTACAAATGTCTCTTCTCCAAAAGACATTCTGGCGAATGGGGAGAAAAAAAAATCACCTACTGTCATTGATTTTCTTCTCCTTTAGTAAATTAATTTGGGCATATTAAATAAAACACACACACACACACACACACACACACACACACACACACACACACACCCTACAGATGATAACAGAAATGACCCTTCCAGGCAGGCAAGATCCTCTGTGCTTGTGTCAGGAATGCAAACACAATCGTGATTGTAGATTGTACACTGTTTTGTATTCTTTTTTTTTTTCTGGTTAGCATGCCTCAAATATTTCCTTATGTTACACAATATTCATAGACCTATGCCAACCTGTCAGAGAAACTAAATCCACTTAGCTATTTTTTTATTATCAGACATTCAGTAGGTTTGGGGATTTTTATAACCTAATTGTGTATTTATTATTTGTTCACTGATATAATCTCTCTCTCTCTCTCTCTCTCTCTCACACACACACACACACACACACACACGCACGCACACACACGTGTGTGTGTGTGTGTGTGTGTGTGTGTATGCATTTCCCCATGTATGCACACACCTCTATGTGTACATGGAAGTCAGAGGACAGCTTTTAGGAGTTGGTTATTTCCTTACATATTTTTTGAGGCAGGGTCTCTCTTGTTGTTTTGTGTGAGCTACATATTCCAGACTAGCTGGTCCATGAGCTTCCAAGCAATTCTCCTGTGTCTGCCTCCCATTTCCCTAAAGGAGTGCTAAGATTACAGATGCTTGCAAACACATTGAGTATTTTTATATATGTTTGAGGAATTGAACTCAGTTCTTCAGGCTTGAATGGCAAGTGTTTTCTATATACAGAGCCATCATGCTGGCCCCTAGAAATTGGATTCTTGCAACAAATGAGATATACCAGTTCAAATCATTTTAATAATTATTACCAGCAGGATCTTTACAATTCCTATCAATGTAAACATTTCACTTCTCAAGCACTCAGCAATAGGGAGCACCTTCATTGGCAATCAGCAAAGCAAGCATTCGGAACACACATGTTAGCACTGTTACCGGCTTCTCACACTGTGTTTTCTTTCTTACATCTGTTTCAACTGGTTACTAAAATCTGAAACTCTATTTGCTCAAAGTAGCAGCCATTTGCTGTGTGATTGTTCCCGTTCCCAGGCAGTAAACAGAAGCCCAACTGTGTGTCTCAGTTACACCTGCAGCAGGCAGAGTGCTCAAGAGTCACAGTAACAGCTAGAATTCAGACATCATCCCTACAACATGCCTTGCAGAACCTTCTCCCACAGTCTTCTCCAGCTAGATATCGGTGGTTGCCTGGCGTGGTCCACCTGCTGTGGGTGAACACTGGCCCAGGGCAACTTATGATTGCTCCTTATCTGCATCATCAATGAATCAAATGCTGAATCTCCACCAGTGCTGCATTCACCCATGGCATCTCTAGACCTTCTAGAGGCAGACTCAAGGATATACACTCCAAAGAAAAGGCTATATCACTTGGGGACTAACTTCCATGTGATGCTGTGGTTTTGGTAGGGTGATAGAAACATGACAGATATTTACAAGATTTGATTTGTAGGCTTTTGTTACTCAGTTTCACTGAAAACACTTTTGGAGATTTTTTTTCTTTTCTCTAGACACCCAGATGTTGCAAATATAACATGAAGAACCACTAAGCTTTATTACAATGTACTTATTAGTAGCAGTCACTTTTTGAGTTTCCAGAGGGCTTCCTGTCTCAATTAGCCACACCCATGGCAGAAAGACCTTCAGGTTAAGCTAAATGGACCTTAAGATACACAGGGAACAAGTGGCTATATCAATCTCAATCTCACAGCCAGGTTCTTAAACTTTTTTTTTTTTTTTTTTTTTTTTTTGGTTTCTGCATCTTAACTTTGAAAATACCAATAAGTAGTCATCCTACTATGAAGATCTACTCAAAAAACGAACATCAGGTTTGTTCTCCAATAGAACGTTTCAATGACACCTTTGGACATCTGGTCTCACATTCTAATATACTCTGGTCAAATACTGGCCGCGTGTTTCTGCTCAGTTCTCCCCAGATTTCAGGGGATCTTTCATGCCCTCGGTAGACAATGCCTGCCCATTCCTTTCTCCCACCAACACCTTGTGCATTTGCTGTGGATGTTCTTGGCTGCCCGAAGCCAGTCCAGTGAGGAGCGAGGACGGTGCGTCTTTCCATACAGTTGTCTGAGGAATAAGAGAATATAGGGATTCCAGAAGGGTGTGTTCATAATGTTTTGAGTCCATAGCAGAAACAGAGGAGTTGCCATGCTTGTGACAGAGTAAAACACAAAGGGAGTTTGCATTTCTAATCATAGATCACAGAATTGTGGACCAAGTGGTTTCTTAGCCTGTGTCTTTCATAGGACACACACACTACCACACTGTGGTTCCTTTTACCTGTGGTCTCATGGACCACTGAGTCACAGCAGTCATGAAAGTGACTGGCGCAAGTGGGTTTAACGGATCTTATTGTGGATTATTACGGGGAATCCCAGAGCAGAGGAGCCTGATGATCTCGTTTCTGTTCACCCAAGTGTGTGTTCAACCCTAATGTTCTCTAGAAGCAGTGTTCCCTTTTGAGTTTGGTTGATTGCAGCTTTATGATGCAGAAGAAAATATCCTTTATACACAGCTCTGGCCTTGATGGGAGGATCAACCACGAGAAGTGGTTTTTGAGGGGAAGACCCCTCTCTGGGCTTCACCATCAGTGTGGTAGGGCTTGAGAAGGCAGGTCTCCATTGTTGAGCTTGGTTGAGCTCCTAACATTCATGCTTCTCGACTCTGCTTGGGCCAGGGGTGGCAGCAGGTGACCTGTGATCTCGGGGTTAAATGCAGGTTTAGCAGCCCCTGATAAAAGAAGGGAGCCAGGCAAGAAGACTGCAGTGTGGCCTCCAGACAAATGCTAATCCCAGCTTGAGGATCTGAGTCATGTCCCAGTAAACCTCCTCCTCTGAGTGTTTATAGAAGGCCTGAGAACATTCTGTCTCCAAGGAAATATCCTTCAGACTCTTGATGGCTCATTAAAGGGTAGGAAAGTATTAAATAATTTTATCTGAAATCTGAAGTACCCAAAGAGCAGGATAAATGTTTGGCTTCATTTTTGTAGTGTTGAGAGATGTCTTTGATTTCTAGGGCTTGCTAATCTTTGCGTTTTCCTGAGTACAGGTAATTCTATTACAAATTAACAGGGGAAAGTCAACTGACAGTGGGGTTTTAATTGCATATAATTACTTGGTATGCAGAAGTATTTTACAATTGAGATAATTTGCCTGAAAGTGTTGGTATTTAGCAAGCAGAGT
This sequence comes from Peromyscus maniculatus bairdii, assembly GCF_049852395.1. Lineage (NCBI taxonomy): Eukaryota > Metazoa > Chordata > Mammalia > Rodentia > Cricetidae > Peromyscus > Peromyscus maniculatus. The sequence continues at coordinate 2,605,334 of NC_134866.1, read as the reverse complement.
TTATGGTAATTCCCTTATTTTCCCCCAACCGCCTAGTAATCTTTAAAACAAGGAAGTGGGGCCACAGTGAGAATTCTGAATTGAAACAAAGCCACACATGAAAGTGCCTAAAATGTATCTGTTTGTCTTTGTTTCAATGGGGATCCCAAACAAAGTTAATCTGATCAACCGGGATCAATAGAGGAGTGAAGATTCACATTTCTTTGAAGCTGGTAAAGGCAAATAAATAATCCTTCCAAACAATGGAGGCCTTTAATTCTCAGGCTCCAGCCTGAACGCTATTGTGAGTGGGATTTGCCGGTTTCAGGTTTTCCTTTGGATGCTAGAGCAGGTGCCTCCATGCAGGGAAATGCCTATGATGATGCCGTCGTCTCCACGGGTAAGGGAAAGTCACTCTTAATCCAGTGTTACCATTTGATAATAGTTTTTTTTTAACCCTCATTTTATTTTTCAGGGACTCCTCTTACCTGGGACTTGGTATCCAACTCCAGGGACATGAACAAGCAAAGGCAGGCTCATTTCAAATCTGAAAGAAAAAAAAAAAAAACCACTGGCAACATTCTAACCTGACCTTAAAGCTTTATCTCCAGACAATATCAGTCCAGGAAGAGCTGTGGGAAGAATGCAAGTGTGGGAGGCAGAAGATCCTGGCCTCCAGCACGGTATTGGGGACCCAGCGCTTCTTCCTGGGACCTAGGCAGCTCTTTCTACATTCCTAACACTTTCCTCCAGGAGAGGACAGGCAAGTCTGTTTACTGCTGTGTGTCCCATTGTATGCTGTCTGAGGACAGCAGCCTCGGGATCCTTTCTGTCAAAGCCTGAGTTTGAGGGTATGCTTCTTTTGACCACACAAGGTGTGGGGAAGCTGGGCAAGGGCTACACATGAGGCTCTTGAGTTCAAGGTATTTGGGAAAGGGAAGAGGTCCCCTTGGCCTGTGCACCTTGTCATAGTCATGCTGCCTGTAGGCCAATTCAAGGAACAGTCAGATCACTGGAAATGTCTATTATGCTCTCTCCAGACACATATAAAAATTTCTTATCCAGCTTCCCCCCGGCTCAGCTCCTCATCCGAGCTCCCAGAAGTGACAGAAAGCAATTAAGGGATAAGCCCTGCCTCATTACTTACAGAAATAGGAATACGAGAACACCTCAATAGCCTTGTACTGTTGACTTGAGGGGTGTTCATGGAGTGTGGAGGTCACAGGTGTACCTCGTGATGCCTATGCCAATGGTGTGAGGAGAAGCGGAGACACACCACGCAGGCCCACATCTCTGAAAGCATTTTCCCCTTTAATATAATTTGCTAATTTATCACCTTCCATTCACAGGTATCAATCCCCATTACCCATCACATGCCAGACACTATGTTATACGTTAGCCTCATAGAATTTGGAAGCAGTTGAGAGTGTTCAAGTCCTAGGAACTTGAGAAGAAGAGAAGCATGGGTGTCCCCTGCTGTAGGACCCCCAGGCTCAGCCCACTTACCTTCATGGAGCATTGCTCTGCAGAGGAAAGTGACAAATTGGTTTGATGGGATTTTGTGAGCTCTGTCACATGTACTTAAAAGCTGTGGGCAACAGGCCAAGGACTTCAGAAATGGAAAGGATGTGTCTAGCTGGTGTATTCCAAATTGGGAGGGGATAAGTCCAGTTAGGAGGAGTCTAGATCATTGCTCTGGTGGGAAGGAAGTGCCAGGCTATGAAGATATGACCTTCATACTGAGGGCTTCGCATGTATCTAAGGGAGAAGAAGTAGCTTTCTCAGCACAGAAGGGGAGAGATGGGCTTTCTAACAATCATCACAAGAACGCTGTTTAGGAAACGCTTTGAAAATACAGAACACGCTATGAAGAAAAGCTAGAGACAGGACTCTTCTTTAACAGGACAAACCAAAGTTGTTACATTGTTTCATTCTCCCTTCAGTTCTGAGCTATGAGGGAGGCTGTGTAGGAATTGTTTCCTGAGTGTGGTTTAGCAATAAACATCTTTTTGCATCCTATGGTTTGGTCTAGTATCTGGGAAAACAGATCTGAAAAAAGACAAGAAATTATGGTAAGTGAAACAGTGGTGGTGAACATCATCAATTTTTATTTACCCTTTCTTGTCATAACCTAAGAGTTCTTCCTTTGTGGCTGCAGATCAGGCTGCCTCCTGGAGAGGACTTATATAACCACCTGAGGGTTTCACTGCCATATCTGCTGCCTCTGTACTGCAAATCCCACACACGCCTGCCTCCCACGGATGTTCACTACCCTTCCTTGCAGCCAATGCAGGTACCACCTTGGCACCAGCAGCCTGTTTCAGAGTCTCAGAGACTTTACATGTGATACAAATAGAAGAAAAGAGAAATACAAGAAAGGACCAAGATTATTTGGTGGACTGTTGAGACATCTGAAAATGGCCACCATGCCCACATTTTAAAAAATGCTGATTTCCTCACGTAGGTTCTGACACTGACAACTCAGGTCTGTGTTTTACTGCAGGTGTGTCCTGCAGCGTTCAACCCTAAAGGGGCTTGTTTTATGGGTGTGATCTTCTTAAACTTGGTCACTATAAAAACATCAGCAGAAACTGTGGTCAAGAGGGCACAACACTCTGAATTTCATTTTATTTCAGGTTTTTATGGATTTATTTATTTATTTTTAAAATTTACTCTTCTCTCATACATGACATCCCAACCACCATTTCCACTCCCCCCACTCTTTTCAGTTCCTCCCCCACACACCTCCCCTCTCTCCTAGATCCACGTCTCCTCTGATTCCCTTTGGAAAAGAGTAGGACTCCCAGGGATATCAACTAAACACAGAATAAAAAGTTATTAAAAGATCAGGCATATACCATCATATCAAGGCTGGAAAAGGCTACCCAGTAGGAGGAAAAGGGTCCCAAGAGCACATGGGTAGTTCAGAAGGGTGCGGAACTCTGATCCTTCACCTCCCAGGTGCTGGGATTGCAGGTGTGGGGTGCTGACTGTGTTTGGCATCTGAGCTCTCAGTCCATGCTGTTCTACCTTCCATGCTTAGTAGTCAACACTTATTGATAAGCATGTGGTGCCCCCTAAGCAAATCAGCCCTTGTGATCCTGCTGCACATCAACTTGCATGGGGATTTTTTAGTTTATTTGTTTTATATGCATACATTTGTGTGTCTCTCATACGTGCAGATGCATGTTGGTACCTACAGAGGTCAGAAAATGGTATCAAACCCTTGACGCCTAGTTGTAGGTGTTTGCGAGCTGCCTGATAAGGGTGCTGGGAATCAAACTGTAGTCTTCCACAAGAGCAGCATGCGCTTTTCACTGTTGAACCATCTCTCCAGCAGGGACCATGTGAGTTTAGCTGCAGCCATCCTCTAGTAGTGTGGCACTGCTGCTTTTTCCTGGTCTCACGAATTCCACCAAAACAGAGTGAGCTATCCCAGAATTTTGACCTCAGCCTCACTGTTGGGTTTCTGTGCTGACTACCAACAGACCCAAGATACAACTTCTTTCCCCCTCATACTACCTTTGAAGTCTCCTACCTGCCTCAGCTCCCAGGATGGAGTTCGGCGTGCAGAATGCCTGAGAAACCTCCATTGAGAGGGTTCTGTCCTCCCTGCTGTCACACCACACTCTTTTCTCAAAGAGACTCTGTAGAGAGAATACATCACCCTTACCTAGTGTCTAGCCATGTTTGTCTGGAAGTAAAGTTTGTGCTTCCCTGGGCTCTCTTTGGTGGCATTATCTCCTCTTTGGTTTGAAGGACCACAGGGTCACAGCCTAGTTTCTTGTTTCACATGTAGGTGTTGAATCTTCTTTTAAACCATCTCATCTCTTTTCCTCTTCTGACTCTGCCATTTACAGTCTTGTTTGAAGCTGTGGATGCATTGTCTGGCTGTGATCTTCTTCAATAGGAGTTGCTTTGTGGTCCAGTCACATTCCTTGCCTCATTCACCATCCTGGAGGCAGTTGGCTTTTTTATGTCTTTTGGGTTTTGTCTGTCAACCTCAGGGTGTCTCAGGCTCTCCCAGATTTCTGATGGAGCCTATAAGCTGACTATTTTTAAAAAGTTGTTCTCTGAGTTAAACATTTTCTTTCTAGTTCCAAGTCTGTCCATTTAAAATTCTTGGTCTCTGTGCAGCTCCAGGAAGACCCCATGTATGATGATGCAGTGACCATTGCTCCTGGTGAAATGCCTTTGTCCCCTGTGGTCATTTTCTGGACTGCAGGAGAGCTGCATTCCACCTGAATTCTAAGTTATGCATTCAGCTCCCAACCAAGCTTGAATGACTAGTGTTTCCTTCGTACAGTTCTGAGAGCAGTCATGGGTTCTCTCCCAACTGACTGAGGATCACCTGGGAGGATGCACTGAGGTGTGTAAAGGACTCCACACCTCTCTCTATAGAGAGCGCATTGTCAGCTGCATGTGCTGTAGATCATAGCAGAGTTAGACTCCACAGAGGCCCAGGTCATTCCAGCCATTGTCTCACCCAGCAGAGCCACCAGGGCATTCCTGATATCCAATGGCACCACATCTGCACCAATAAAATCCTTCAAGAGGGTAAGGAAGACCGTGACTCTACAGGGACCTTCTGATTGTCACTTCAGGGCCACTGTAAAGCCTGGTTTCTGAATCTTAGCTTTTAGTGGACATAGTCCCAACTTTGTGCCCAGTACAATTTGAAGGATGTTAAACTTAAAAAAGGACCAAGCCCTCTGGAGAATATATATATACATATACATACATATATATGTGTGTATATATATATCTGCTACAAATTAAAGTGAAAAATTGAAAAATTCTACTCCTCAGGAGGATCCCTGTAAACCCCACATCTCTGTGTAGTCCCAAGGGCCACTTAGTGTTCTTTCTTACTTTGTCCAGAACTGTGAAAGTCAAGCTAGCACTGTCACCGTGGAACAGAACATCTGCAGAGTGTGCCAGCGCCCACTGGTGCCAAAGTGAGTCCTACGCTAGGCGCATCTTAGCAGCATGTATCTGATAAATCATAGGTCTAGAACCCAACTCAACACTCTTAATTGCATCAGATCATGGTTAGGGGACATGAATTCTTCAAACATACTAACTAGATACAGGCCTGTTGTCTTTTTGAAAAGCCATGACTTACAGTGTCTCATTTCTGATGGGTGGTGGTGGTGGTGGTATCAGCATTCCTGCACTGTGTAGATCTGTTCAGCACTGGCCTTGGAACCTGTTCTTTTCCTCACATTCCCCTGGATCTCTGATCACAAAAGGAAGTATCTATCTTTCCCTCCTATGCTTGCTCAGGAAGCACCAGATGAATGACAGGTGTCCTTGAGGTTCTTCACTTGGGGGGGGGATGCAGGATGGATGAAGACAGACATGTCCTTTTGCTGAGCCTGTAGGCTGAATAGAGGCACTAGTGATTCCTGTGTGAGCTATCCCAACATGAACCAGATGAACTCCAGCTTCAGGGATGACATACATGCACTCTACTTGTCCAAAATTCATTTGGAGCACTAGGGTGTGTTCACCAGGCTACTTGTACTTAAAATTGACAAAAGCCAGATTTTAACTTCCACCAGTTAAGTCTTCCAAATGATGGGTGTTCAGTCTCTGAGCCTTCCCTCCCATAACTTCCCATGGGTGCAATGGTCCATCTCCATTCCTTCACTTCTTCTAAGATGCCTTGGCTTGGAATAATGTGCCTTGTATTCACAAGGTTTTTCTTTTCACATGGCTCCTTTCAGTGAGTATGTGCAATTAAGGTCCCTCCATCCTCCTATGACTTTTTATGACTTTGAATCGCTCATTCTTTTTGATGGGTAAATATCATTTCTCATCTTGATATGACATAGTTGGTCTATCAATTACTGACAGGAGGACATCCTGGACTCAAGGTTTTCTTTTATTATATATTTATTTTATTTCTGTCATGTGTCTCTGTGTGTTCTGTGTTTGTATGAGTACATGTGCATGGGTACCCACAGAGGTCAGAAGAAGGTGTTAAATACCCTAGAACTGTAGGTCTGTAAGTGGTTATGAGCTGCCTGACAAGGGTTCTGGGAACCAAACTCTAGTCCTCTGTAAGAGCATCAAGTGCTCTTGATGACTAGTCTGATATCTTTCAAGTCCTGTGGTTTCAAGTTTTAGAGGTCTTTGAATTAAGCGTCCATGTGCAGGTTTATGAGTAGACAACATTTTCAAATCCTTTGGATAAATACCAAGGAGCATTTAGTGAAGGATCTCTCACAGCGACTTCCTTACACAGAGGGCACCAGCACTGGAAATGAGTGAGTTCCTGTCACCTCCACTCTCCAAGCATTGGGTGTCCTAAGTGACAGACAGATAATGGCGCTCATTGAATTCTCATCTCCCTGACAACATGGAAGCTCAGACATTTTACCTGTCTTCTTTGGTGAAGTGTCTGTCAGTCTCTCACACATTTTTGGGTTGAGTTGCTTGTGGTGGTCTGGATAAGAATGACTACCATAGGTTCATACCATTTGAATGCTTAGCCATCACAGAATGGCACCGCTCCAGAGAGGGAATGGGGGATGTGGCCCTGTTGGAGGAAGTGTGTCACTAGGGGGTGGGCTTTGGGATCTTAAAAGCCCAGGTCAGGCCCAGGATTGCTGTCTTCCTGCTGCCTGCAGATCCAGATGTAGAACTGTCAGTTACTTTTTTCTGCACGATGCCATGCTTCCTGCCATGAGGATAATGGACTAAACCTCCAAACTGTAAGCCAGCCCCAATTAAATGTTTTTCTTTATAAGAGTTGTCATGGTCATGGTGTCTCTTCACTGCAACAAAATAGTGACTAAGACATTGTGTCTTTTCTCTTTTTCTTTATTCCTTGCCTTCTTCTGTTTTTTCCTTCCTTCTTCTCTTTCTTTATTCCTTTGTAAAGGTTTTCTCCTCCTCTTGGGTTATTTTCATTCTCTTCAGCATGTGCTTCACAAAGAAAAGCTTTTAGTTTATAACTTCAGCTCCTCAAGTGTTCCCCAGATTGTGTGTTCTATGCTCTATTAGATGCAAAGCCATTGAGATTTGTGCCTGTGTTGTGTTGGTGGGGTTTTGTACTTCTGAGTTTTAGATGCAAGTCTGCCACATATTTTAAATTAGTCTCCGTGTGGATCTGTGACTGGTTCAGTGTTTTATAGGTAGACATTCTGCTGCTTCAGATGTTTGCTCCATGGCATTGCCTCTGGGTCTCCTCAAGCCTCAGCTGAATGCATGAAAGTGAGTCGACCATCAGCTTCTCAGTTCCTCTGTCCACTGTTCTGTCCAATGCCACTCTATCCCAATCACATAGGCTTCCTGGTAAGTCCTTAAGAATGGCAATGTTCATTCTCCAACATTGTATTTTCTTTCAGTCTGCGTTGCCTGATCTGAGAGTTTTCCACTGTGCATATACTTTAGTGTATGTTTGCTGATATTCAGGTAAGTAACTGCCTGGCTCATGTTAAATGTGTGGATGGAAGTGAGGAAAGCTGGCAGAGGGACAACATTGACTCTACCAGTCTGTGCCCATCAGCTGTGAGTCTATTTCTCATGCTTTAGATTCCTTTCAGCACAATTTTCCTTTTATGGGTTGTATTTTATAAGATATGCACCCGAGAAATTATCTTTTTACATGCCAATGTAATTGTTATTCTGTTTCATGTTTTAGACTTTTTCACTGTAGTTATACTGAGAAGAGTTGGCTTTTGAGTGCTAACTTGTATCCTGTTAACCTGAGTTCAAAAAAGTTTTTCTATGTCTTGAAGCTTCTGTATAGACAAATATGTCTCCTGCAGACAGTTGTATCATTCCCTTTCTGGCTCATGTACAATCTATTTAATATTCTTCTTTTTTTACATTATCTAGGATTTCCAGTAGTATATTAGTTTATTGAGTCTTTTTTGAAAAATCATGAATGGATGTTGCACTTTGCCAGATGCTTTTCTGTCTTTATTGATTTGATTATTGATTTCTTCTCTGTATTAGTTCAGTGATGTGATAATCATATTAATTTATTTTTCTGTGTTTAATCAACCTTGAAACAAGTGTAACCCACTTGGTCTTGGTGTATATCTCTCTTTAAAAAAAATCTCAGACTCATTTGCTAATTTCTTTAATGTTTGTCTATTTTTTAAATCCATTTTTTATGAGACACTCAGTAGTTTTTGGTTCTGTACTGATCAGTCTAATTTTGATACTTTGGCAATGCCTGGTTTTCAGGATGAGTAGGGCAACCTTTCATGTGGGGCAGATTCAAAGGGCAAATGGTACATTGTCTTCATTGTTGGAATTCTTTAATAAATTCATCCAAGCCTATACTTGTTTAGGAATAATCTAAAATATTGTCTGAACCACCATTGGACACTATGCTGCAGTCCATCTGTGGATGTCATGAGGATGTCTGTGCTGCCACCAGACGCCATTATCCATGTTGGGATCATGTTGATGTCCATGAAGCTTTGGGAGACTAAGTAGAGGTCTATGATCCATGCTACTGCTGGCTATTGTGGACAGGGAAGAATCTGTTGTGGTGGTGTGATTCCAGACTTGTAATTGAGACTGAGAGACACTGAGGACTTCTGTGATAAGCTTTCCTCCACCCAAGGAAATGGGAAATGGTCTAGAGAGGAGGCCTTTGAGAAGGGTCCTTAATGATTGTGATGGGGATGCAAAGGTGCAGCTCTTCAAAGTTATTGGCTTCTGGTGGGGGAGGGGAAAGTGCTGTGAGATGGTCTTTCTGTATGCTGTGAATATGTGTTGCTACCATTGGTTAATAAAGAAGCTGCTTTGGCCTATGGCAAGACAGGTTAGAGCCAGGGAGGAAATCCAAACAAAGATATAAGGATAAGAAAGGCAGAGTAGGGGAGATGCTGCTAGCCACCAGGGGAACAAGATGCAATAGAAGACAGGTAAAGCCACAAGATGTGGCCATACATAGATTAACAGAAATGGGTTAATTTAAGATGTAGTAACTAGCTATAAATAAGCCTGAGCCATAGACCAAACACTTTATAATTAATATTAAGCCTCTGAGTGATTATTGTATAAAAACAGCTGCTGCCTGGGTGGGACAGGGCAAAACTGAGAAACTTCAGTCTACAGGAAAGGACTCAGTTATCTTTGATAAACTGGCCACTGGGAGTTTGGCCATCCTCTGATGAGTATATTGGCAGCACAGATTGTATTTGGTATACTCTTGGGGGTGGGCAAGGAGGGTACGAGGGCGGGAGGGTTGATCTGGGAGGAATGGGAAGGGAATGTGATTGGTATGCATTGTATGACATTCCCAAATAATCAGTAATTAAAAAAATAAAATGTCAATCAAGTTTAACAAATATGCATGTATATACCCAGACAAACACAAATTGCCCCCATCTTCTTGTGTGGAGTTTTAGCAGGTTGCCTCTTCCAAGGAATTGTTGCAGTTCATTTGTATGACTAAACTGGCAAGCAAGAGTTGTTCCTGGTGTCTCTTTGTATCCTCTTTGTGTCTACAGGGCCTAAAGTGATTGCTTACTTTGTTTCTGAGAGGAAGCATTCATGTCCTCTTCTGCTTTGTTACTTTGGAAAGAGGCTTATTGATTTATAGAGCTTTTAAAATAATCTATGTTGCCTTGTTTGCTTTCTCTATTATTTATTTATTTGGTTGGTTTTCATTCCCTTGATAGCTCTTCTAATTTCTATTATGTTTTTGGTCTGCTTCTTTTTGACAACACTTTCTGCTGCTATTCAGATTTCTCAAAAAGCTGGTTAGAAAAGTTAGAAGATTGATTTCGGATCTTCTTTTCCTTCCAGATGAACGCGTGGAATATAAATTTTCCTCTCACCACTGTTTTTAGAGTATCCAGAAATTTTTGTTGATTTGCATTTTCACATCCCTTTAGACCGAAAAAAATTTTTTTTGATTCCTAACTCTGTCTCATTTAGAAGTGTGTCATTTAATACCCAAATGTTTGAAAAATTATGTGGTTGTGAATAAATGATTATTTATAATTTAATCATTGCCTAGGAGTTGATAATATCTGATATTTATTCTTTTAAGTCACTGAAGTGTCTGGATTTGACCCAGAATACAGCTTATTTTGATGAATGTCCCATAGGTCAAGAAGAGTGTGTACTCTGCTGTCACTTGGTGCAGTAGTCTGTAGAGGTCAATAGATCCATTGTTGGTGTTTGTTTAATTCAACTATGCCCTTATTGATCTTCCTACCTGCTGGGTCTGCTCTTTTTTGATAGAAGTGTGTTGAAATCTCATCTACAGCTGTGCACCTGTCAGTCTGTTCTCGTGTCTCTATCAGTTTTAGCTCCCATGTTTGCTTTTTTATTAGGCAAAAATGTGTTTAGTGTCGCTAATGACTTCCTTGTGCACTGACTCTGGAATGTCTGTCTCCATCCCTGACTATTCCTTGCTCTTGAATTTGCTCTGTCTGAACTAAAATAGCTATTCCCACATTTGACTATCTATTTATTCTGTAATATATTATGGTGCATTTTGGGTAGACAGCATATAGTTTTGCTCTCATCTTGTTGGTCCATTCTGGCAATTTCTGCCTTTGTGTTTTTAGAACTGCATCCAGCTTTATTAAAAATACTTTTAAAAAACAATCAGATGTTTTGGCAGCATGTGGACCTACAGTCATTAATAATATCCAATAACATACAAACTCTCTTTGTGTATGGATTTCCAAAATCAGGGAGCCACCATCAAACCCAGTGAGGTTTGATCTTGACTTTAACAGGAAGTTTAGAGAGTTGACATTCCCTATTTAGTTAGCACCTTTTCAGAATCAGACTCTGAAATTAAAATGACAGTTATTAGCCTGAGGATCCATAGTCTATAAGTCACATCAGGGCACTTTTGAGGATGCCCACCAAAATGAAGTCCCTGCAAAGTCCATTTTGACAGACTTCAAAAGTCAGTTTAAGGGGTTAGGGTCCACAGGCCTTTGGTTTAAAGTCAGTTAAGTCTGTGCTTGTGGTAGAGAGGGAGGAGAACACGAAAGTGAATCAGAGTGTCCTCACATTATGGTATTTACATCTAAATGACTGTCCGTGTCAGCATAAATCCCTCCTCTGGGAAGCCAATAGGAAGTCTCAACTCTGCAGTTAAAGATACTTTTCCTACGGTAATTCAGCTCGGGGGTTGTTAGTGACACATGCTCTTTTCCCCAAACAATGAAGTGTTCTATGTGCTGACAACACAGCTTAAAAATAATAAAACAAAATTTTGCATTTTTATTTTGTATTTATTTATTTCATTTTATGAGTATGGATGTTTTTGCCTGCATGTACGTCTGTGTACCACATATGTGCCTGGTGCACACAGAAGTCAAAAGAGGGTATCAGATCCCCTGGTACTCGAGTTATAGATACATGTAAGCTATCATGTGGGTACTGGGTATTGAAGCCAGATCCTCTACAAGAACAACGGGTGCTCTCAACTTCTTAGTCATCCTTCAACCCCAAAATTCTGCATTAAAAATACTAAAAATAATATTTCAGAGTGTAGTCACCCTGAATTCATGGCTTTTACTGGTGCACACACTTCTGTAGGCATCTCCAGGATTGTGTGTGCCTGCCTGTCATGCCCAATTTCTACAGGAACTTTGACATTTAAAAAAATGTTAATTTTATTTTTTGAGATCTTCAGACATTAGCACCGCAGTCTTGTTACTTCTCTATCCTCTTTCCAATCCTCCCCATGTACCCTTCTCCCTTTAAAATGTCTGATCTTGTTTGACTATTGATACATATATACACTATGCACACATACGTTTATACATGCACAGATATGCACACACAACCCTCTGAGTTTGCTTGTTACCCTCACCCCCTTCCTTGTTTCCTCTATTCTGTATTTTGTGATTTTAGTTAAGCATTTTTGTGGCTCTTCTCTCTCTCTCTCTCTCTCTCTCTCTCTCTCTCTCTCTCTCTCTCTCTCTCTCTCTCTCTCTCTCTCTTCTCTCTCCAGCATACTACTTTACTTCTGAAAGCCTTTTTAGTGGCTACTCTGAAATGGCCACTGTGCCTTTTGGCCTTGGCTTTGTGATACTGCTGTTCTGTTTAAATCATTCCCTTCTTGCTTCAGTGGCTTCTGAAGAAGGAGCATTTCTGGTTTTGCTGTGCATTGAATTTCTCCACTTTCTGGCTTCTTGAAGGGTGTCTCTTTCATTTTTAGCTTTTTGTTGCATTAATGTAAAGTGACTAAGTGTTGTGACTGCTCTTTAGTGTCTTCTGTCTGTTTCTTTGGCTCCCCCCCCCCCCCCCCCCGCCCCCGACTCCTCTGTGGTTTTAATCCTGTTTGGTGTTCTCAGAGCTTACTAGACAGATGGTTTTCTGTCCTATATTACTTTGGAAAATATTCTCAATCATTAGTCAAATAGATCCCTTCTTTCTCCACCTCTTCCCTCCCTTCATTCTTCCCATCTCCTCTTCCATTTTTTCCCTTTTTCTCTCCCTTCCTTCCTGACAAGTTCCCCAGGACTTTATTTTAGACCGACAAGGTTTTTACTTCTGCATCCTTATGTCCTTTTAACCACATTCTGTCTAGGAAGTTTGAGCCTTTAACAACTAAGTCAAGGCTGAGACAGGTGTTGCCCTGCATGGGGGAAGGAGAGACCCATGGGTTCTGCCCTGCATGGGAGGAAGGAGAGACCCATGGGTTCTGTCCTGCATGGGGGAGACCTATGAGTGCTGACCCGCATGGGGGGAAGGAGAGATCCATGGGTTCTGTCCTGCGTGGGGGGAAGGAGAGACCCATGGGTTCTGCCCTGCATGGGAGGAAGGAGAGACCCATGGGTTCTGCCCTGCATGGGGGGAAGGAGAGACCCATGGGTTCTGCCCTGCATGGGAGGAAGGAGAGACCCATGGGTTCTGCCCTGCATGGGAGGAAGGAGAGACCCATGGGTTCTGTCCTGCATGGGGGGACCTATGAGTGCTGCCCTGCGTGGGGGAAGGAGAGACTCAGGGATACCGCACTGAGGTTTGAGGCTGGGGGTTTCTAGGACTGGAGCAATTTGTGATGTGTGGTTGATTGCAGAGAGCTTGCCTAGCTCTGCTTCCATTCCTTAGGATTGGTTCCTCCAGATGTCCTGCTTCCCAGCATGCTCAGAGATCTAGGCTTGGATAGACAAGGCTATCAGCAGTCAGGCTGGAAGAAAGATAATAACGATATGGAAAGACACAAAATGTTATTTATCACTTATTCATTGCTGTCCTGGTGTCAACGGCCTGTTATTTTATTATTCTTTGAAGTAACAGAATTTATTAAGTCTATTCGTCCCCGTCACATGAAAAACACTTTGTGCAAATGAGGGGGGATCTTTCGGGGGAAGACCTGAATCTCCCAAACCTTGAGGATATGAGAAGTCATAGAGCTCCTTTTCTGGAAAAGCTGTCTCTCTTGGCTCGAGTGCTGCCTCTTGCAAGCCCACAGGCCAGCCTTGGGATGCAGAGTAAAGCGGTAGGAAGTACGGGGAGCAATTTTGGGTTATGTGATCATTGCAACACTAAACACAAGGTAAACGAAAGCAGAGGTGGAAAGGGAAGCCCGTGTGGATAGGTAGGAGTTCATTGACCTGAAAGTCAAAAATGGAGTCCTGGGCATACTGACCTAAGCTCACATTTGGGGACGGTTCAAACACATACAGGGGAAGGGCAGAGAAGGCTTCTGGTTACTCAGATTCTGTGGGTCGCTGTAGCGTAGTGCTGAGTCAGTGGAGCCACTGGAAGTACCAACTTCTGGTGAGGAAAGATGCAGGCACTCCAGACTCTGCGGGCTGGAGCTCACCCTCATGTGGACGGCTGACTGTGACTCCAGGAGACATCACTGGGAGGCCTGAACGGCCCAGGGAACTCATAGCCTCTGAACTGTCTAGCCGGGACAATTCATGTATCATCTCAAGGTTTGCTTTACTGATTGATTGGTCACTGTTGATTGATTGATTGATTAATGACTGCAATCAATTGCAATGAATGCTGCAATGAATCGCAGCAAGGTCTTGAAGCTAGCATCTTGCACATGCTAGGCAAGGGCTCTACTGTTGAACTACATCCCCACCATTTTGATTTACTGTGTTGTTTGTTTTGAGACAGGGTCTCACTAAATTGTCCACACTAGCCCAGAGCTTCGTCCTCTCACCTCAGCCTCCCAAGCAGCTGGTTTTAGAGGCTAAAATGCCACCAGGCCCAGGGAAGGTTTCATTTATTTGATTTTGTAATCTCTGAAAAGCACAGAGATAAATCATCCAGGGTCTAAAGGCTCTTCATTTGCATAACACACCCTTAAGTTCTTTCCTTCCTGTCTAGGGTTGGCCTCTGGGGCCACGGACAAGTGGGCAGGGCTTCTCTGAATGACTGGAGACGGCCTTCAGTGAGGTGCGGCCCCTGCTGATGTGTGTGTGCAAACCCATCTACAGCAGTAATGACAGTCACTGTTCAAGAACGACACAGCCACCCCATGCTGTACACTGTCACGGTGGCTGGGATGGAAGTGAGGAACAGAGCCCTCTGGATGAATCTGGGGCTGGTGACTCCCAAGGGAACCTAGCTGCCTGTCAGGTTGCCAGCAGCGGCCACTGCTCTGTAGCCCAAGGCACCCTGGCTGGGGGATGCCCTCAAGTCCCAATTAGAAGAAAAACAGTGCCTGGGAGAAAACGCTGGGTAAATATGACTAGTCTCACTTTAATTAAGTTTGATCGGAGGTTATTCTGCACCCAGGGAAGCCAGAGCCAATTTTCAGAGTGCAGTTCACAAACCAAAGGCAAGTCGTGTAAGACAAGAAGAGAACACAGGCCTCAGTGTGGCCTGGGGTTAGCCCAGCTGTACCTCCAGGCAGTCTCACAAAGAACAAGTACTCCACACCTCAGAAGGGGTCACACTCCCACGCAGGCACATCATCTTCCTTTCAAGTTCCAATAGCTCAAATTCTTCATGCTTATCTAGTCCCAGTTCCTAGAAAGGAGTCAGTTCTTCAGGACACTGGTCCAGGGTGTGTGGTCCATCCTGGGTTAGAGCTTTTCATTCCCCTCTGTCACCACTGGTGAGAGAAAACAGGAGGGTAACCCAGCAGCCAAGAAAGTCAGGGCTGAAGAGTCTGAGATCTGCACAGTCACCCTCAGAAGAGTTGAGGACACAGCTTTGTCGGGGACACCTTGACAAGTCCCTGACTAGGGAAGACAAAAGAACGCAGGAGCCTTCTATAGAGCTTGAGAGCAGAGACCAATTTCTTTGATACATGTTCAAATTGACTTATTTACTTTCTGTGGAAAATGAGGGTGATGGTTGTTTTCTTAAAGACCTGATGAAGGCTAAGGGCTTCATCACATGTGCATGCCAGCAATGTGTACACAAATTTAAAGAGACCATGAGCTCCCAACATCATGAAGTTGAGGCAACGGCCCTTGGGAAATGCTTTTGCTGTGGGGACAGAGTAGATACGCAACCTTGGCCACAGTTCCTAAAGTCCATTCTTGGTTCTTTCTCTACATCCTACCTCACCTCTCCTGCCAGACTCTCTCCTCCTATGCCAACAGGCAGACCATGCCTCATCTCCTCTTGGCAAAAGTGTTGCTGTAAGTATACATTTCATGACTCCATTAACACTGTTCACATTTGTAACTGTACTGTCATCTATGAAGTTGGCACAGTGACAGTGTCCATTCCACAGTATTGTGCCTCATAGCTTAGTATGTTGGGAAGGTTCTTCACATCACCATTAGACATGCAATCTCTATAAACAGACTTCCCTTGAACATTATTGGATTTTATTTTTCTGGAAATTTATATTAAAATCAAGTAAAAATTGGCCTTTTGTAGATCCGTTATCTAAAGTGTATAGATACCTTTGCCTGGGTTTCCAATATGGAGCCTTCTCATTCAGGAACATGGATTGTTTCCTCTTTCCCAGTATTTTCTATTGTTTTACAATGGCATTATCAGGATCTTTCATCCACTGTGTTTCCAGGCTGATGATAGCTGCTCAATGGAAGATATCAGTATTTCTCACCTACAGCTAGAGTGCACTTCCCCATGAATTCTAGTAATTTGTGAATTCTCTCTTGACTCTTCTTGTTAAACCTTCAAAGAAACCAGTAATACTTTCGGATTTCCCTTTCTCATATTATCATCTACATCCCTTAGGAAAGGAGACCATATGATTTAATTTTCAAAGGAAGGTACTTTGTTACATGATAGAGGATGGAGTCATCTCCCAGGAATCATAGGTGGGGAAGGGATGGTCCCAGCCCAAGCCATATAGGCCTGTGAGTGAGGAGTGTGGACAAACTTGGGCTGACAGCTGTCACGGTGGGCTGGTGTGTACCTGTTTATGCCCAGCATCGAATCCCAGGCTTGCTATGGTATTCTGATTCACACATAGAGGGGTGGGGACATTGCAAGGGACATTAATTACACATAAAAGTGAACACGTGTGTACTCATATATGAATATATATGAACATACATATGTATATTCATTTTTGTATATAGATACATGTATAGGTCTTTGTTGTAGAAAGTTTAAAATCATAGCCAGCTATGATAGTGCACACTGGTAACACCAGCACTTTGAAGCTGATGCAAGAGCGTTTCCACGAGTTGAGATCATACATAGGTTACACAGTCATTCCAAGGCTAGCCTAGGCTACAGAGTAAGACCCTGTCTCAAGAGAAAAAAGTAATCTCTTTCCTAATTGGCTAGTGCTTTTTGATATTTTTAATTAAGAAACTGCACAGCCAATTGATTCTCAACAAAACAATAATTATTGAAAAAAAGCGTTCACAAATTTGAAAGAGAGCAAGGAGGTACATAGAGGGTGTACAGTGGGAGCAAGAAGGGGAAATAATATAATTATATTATAATCTCAAAAACTAAAAGACATAATATCTTTAAAGTACCCAAACCTGACACCAGGGAAAAGACAGCACCTCCCCAAACACACCCTGGGGAAGGCGGGGTGGGGGGGTGGGGTGGGGTGGGGTGGGGGTGGGGGTGTGTCCTCCCAGTGAGCAGGTGCCCTGGGTGGAGGGTTGATATTGGGGCCTCAGCTTTGGCTCCAAACAAGTCAGCTTGATGTGGATCAAAGGTCTCCATGTGAATCTGGAAGCCATGAAATTACTAGAAAAAAAGCAACAAGGCAGCACTTCAAGGCTTGGACCAAGCCACAACTTTCTGGACAGCATCACACAAAAGAAGACAACAAACACAGGATTTGACAAGTGGGGTTCTGGCAAACCAAGATGCTTCTGCATGGGAAAGGGAGACAACAGAGCCCAGGGTGGGAGTTCACTCCTGCAAACGGTTCATCTGACAGAAAGTCAATATCCAAAACATGTTGGCAGCTCAGAAAACTCAAAAACAGAACTACAGATAACGATACAAATTGATGCTTCTAAAATGAAAAAAAGGAAAGAAAAAACTCAAGTAGCCAATACATTGTGAGGAAAGAAAATGTTGACTTCATTAGGTTTCAGGAAGGGCAGGTCCAGCTGCGATGAGCATTGTCTTGCTCTGATTAGAATGACTATCAAAAGGAAGAAAAAAACATTTGTGAGATGTGGTATGAATGTTAATTAGCACAGCCATTCTGGAGTTAGAATGGCAGTACCTCACTAATCTAAAAACTGATCTACACATGACTCAACCATCCACTTCAGGTGTCTGTCTGGAAGAAATGAACACTGGAGAGGCTCCTGAGCATCTGTGTTGACGACAGAACTAACCATCAGAGAAAAGTAGGGGTCAGGGGTCAGCCTGGGGTAATCAGCATGTGGATGAGTCAGGAAAATACTACATGTGAACAAAGGAATACTATTCTGATAAATAAAATCCCGTCATTTGCAGTAAAATGAGTGAATTGGAGGATACGATGTTAGAAGGAATCAGCTGGACACAGGGAGACAGGAACTCTACCACGCTGTCTCACACATATAGAAACTAAAAAACATCAGCCTGAAAGTGGAGTAGCAGATTCCTCAAGATAGGAAGGTTACTGCAGTGGGTAGAAGAGGATAGATTTGATCACACCGAATATGTGTGTAGACATACTACAGAGACTATTAAATGGACAGTTGATGTATTAATAAAAATAGAGATGTTTAAACTGAAAGAGGTCTACTAGATGACCCAGTGATAGTACTCATGAGCATAGGTCCACAGGAAATGGAATCAGCACACAGTGTCCTGAGCCATGTTTATTGAAGTGCTGTATACTACAGCAGTGATATAAAATCCACACAGGTATCCATCAATGGATGTATGCAAAAAGTGCAGCATATATTCAAATGCAATATTATTCCTACCTAAAAAAAGGACTCAAATCTTGTTTCTGGGAAAACATACAGGACTGTGGAGTGGTCTTGGTGTTAAGTAAAATAAGGCAGTGAGTCATAATAAGAAAACTATCATTGACTCTCTCTCCCATGTGGAAGCTAAAAATTGTTAATTTGAGTGTGGACTGTGGATTATCAGAGGCTGGATGAGAGACATGGTAAAGACAGGTTGAGCACTGGGTACCAATGTAGTTGTATGAGATAAGTGGGTCCTAGAATCCCTCAGTAGAAAGGGGCAATGGCAATCCACAGAAATCTATCACACCTTGTATGATAGCTGAGGACCAAACATGCTGTGCTGTGACAGATTGAAGTCACCTTGATCTGGTAAGTGAGGTGTATAGATGATTAGATTTTCACACATGCTTCATAATTATGTCCAATTACTATGTGTGAATTAAAAAGTTTAAAAAGTGTAAGGAGAGGGAAGTTTTGACTAACCTAATTTGATCTTTACTCACTGTCAGCACATATGGAGGGTTCACACCTTGTTCTGTAATCCTACCCAGCTGAGATAATAACTAATAAAATTAAAATGCCAGAATCTATGGGTAGTATTATCAGCTTTTCCTACAGTGTTTATCTTCCAATCTATTGAGGTAAAGGTTTTTATTAAGAGTTTTCTTAGCATACAGAATTTTTTTATACCTTTGCAGTAAGCCTCTCTAGGTACAAGGCATGTGCTTGCCCCCTGCCTTCCCTGCCCTGTGTCCACTGCCCAATGGCAACCTAACCATTTGGGCAATCACCCAAACGTAGCTTGGTCACACAACTCTGCAAATGTGATCAGTCTTGCTGTGGGATGGTCTTTCTGCATGCTATGAATATGTGTTGCTCTCACTGGTTGATAAATAAAGCTGTTTTGGCCAATAGCCAGGCAGAATAAGGTTAAGCCATATAATCAAACTGGAGATGAAGAAGGGTGGAGTCAGGGCAGATGCCAGACAGCTGCTGAAGAATCAAGATTTGTAAAAAATTAGGTAAGAAGCCACATGTGGCAAAGCATAGATAAGAAATATAGGTCAGCCTGGTGGTGGTGGTGGTGGCGGCGGCGGCGGCGGCGGTGGCGGCGGCGGCGGCGGCGGCGGCGGCGGCGGCGGCAGCGCAAGCTTTTAATCCCAGCATTTGGGAGGCAGAGGTAGACATATCTCTGTGAGTTCAAGGCCAGACTCATCTACAGATCAAGTTCCAGGACAGTCTCCAAGGCTACACAGAGAAACTTGTCTCAAAAATAAAAAAAAAAAAGAAAGAAAGAAAAGATATGGATTAACTTAAATGTAAGCGCTAACTAGTAATAAGCCTGAGCCATCAGCCAAATATTTATAATTAGTATAAGCATCTGACTGATTATTTTAAAAGTGGATGTGGGACTGGGCGGGAAAGAAGAGCCTCTGGTTGCGCTGTCTGAACCAAATGTCTCTGTTATACTTCTAGTGACCCACCGTGTCCCCGTTAGGTGGCCTAAAGGCTCAGTCCCCTCTGTTGCATGCTGACCTCGGGAGGCAGTTTGTTGCTTCCATCTACATTTGAGCTGGTCTCCCCTGTGGGTCTTGGACCTCCTCAGGAATGCTCAGGTCTGGAAGATCTTCGTGACCTCACACCCAGAAGAGTGCTCAGCACCCAGGGAGCAGAGATGGAGGATCCATTCAACGAATAAACCAAGGGTGCCACCTCTGGACCTTGAGCAGAGCAGGCACCATGACTAGGTAGCTGGAGACTAAACCAGACCAAGCCACATCTAACCTCCACACCTGACTCACTCAGCCCCCAGTGGTAAAAGCTCAGCTATCTGACAGTACAGCCCTCCCTTACCAAATCTCCTCATCCTTTGGGAATTATATCCCCTTCCCATTATTGCCCTGAGTGTTATTATTTTTTTTAACTATGAGCAGTTACGTAAACTCATTTACATCAACAATTTATACATCCTAAAAGTATGGTTATGCTTTGAGGATTTAAGAAATGCTATTTACAAGTCATATTCTGCCACAATTTATAGAGATTTACCTCCTGGGTTGCTGGGATTGAATTGGGAAGCAAGAAGAGCTGATTAGACCACAAATTTGCATATTTATTGGCGTTTGTCTGTAGACAGGGGTTCACATTTTCCCTCTCAGCCTCTGCTGCTCTCCTTCTGTAGTGATGAACACTTATTCAGTACTTGCTGTATCCCAGGCACAGGGCAGGACCCTACAGTGCAGATCTGAGAGGTCTACAGCTTCCAAGAACCTCCTGTTTGGCTCAGGCAGTAGAAGGTGAGGAATGTGAGTTTGGTTTGGTAAATGGGGCATGTCTGATCTGCCCTCTCTGGTACACATGCCTCCACTGTGTCTTCCTACGTTTCCAGGGCTGTGCTGGTTTCTGGTAGCCCTGGGGAAAGCCCACCCAGGTTTGCTGGGCTTGATTTTTGTTTAGAGAGACTCCAGGGCTGAATTCAGCCTCCCGTGGGTAGCTGTCTCCCATCTTTCTCTCCACAAACTGCTGAGTTCACTGCCACTAAAGAGGCAGAAGGGGAGAGATGGAGGCTCCCTAATGCTCCATCAGCCCCTGGGGTGACTAATCCACTAACTGACTTTTTTTTAGTTAAAAGGGCGGTTTATTTAGTGGCATAACTTACAAATGAAGGGATAGATGGGTTGCAGGGTCTGGGAAAGACGTAGCACAGCCTGGGGGTGTTCTCTGGAGAACTCTGCTCAGTCTACATCCAGCAAACAGGGAGATGGTGCATCTGGATCTTGGATCTTCAGGGTCCTCTCTCTCTCTCTTTTTAAATTTTATAATTTAATTTAATTTTACATATCAGCCACAGATTCCCTTTCTTTCCCCCCTCCCATACGCCCCCTCCTCCCATTCAACCCCCCCATTCCCATCTCCTCCAGGGCAAAGACTCCCCTGAGGATTGAGTTAAACCTGGTAGACTCAGTCCAGGCAGGTCGAGTCCCCTCCTCCCAGGCTGAGCCAAGTGTTCCTGTATAAGCCCCAGGTTCCTAACAGCCAGCTCATGCACTGAGGACAGGACCCAGTCCCACTGTCTGGATGCCTCCCAAACAGATCAAGCTAATCAACTGTTTCAACTGCAGAGATCCATGGCCAGGCCCCAGGTGGAGCTCCAGGGTCATCTCTTGGCCCCGCCTTGTAGGCATGACAGTTACTGAAGCCTCAATGGGGGTTGGAACTTCTAGATCAAGGTTGGAATGGCTACCCACTACATCTCCCCCTTTTGTCTAAATAAGAAGGTTCTAACCTAATACAAGACTATATACAAGGAAAGGTTATCAAATATTGTCCAGGGGTAAAGAGGGTTAATGACCTAGACAAGATGGAACTACAACCTATGTGAACAATATTAAGCAAGAAACATATACTAAAACCCAGAGAAGTCTAGAGCGTAGGTAAATGGCATGTTACAAAGATCATTCCAAGATTCCCAAAAGTTGCTTACATACATCTTCCATTTCTCAGGTACCATTATATTCCTTCTCAGGTCTTTGATGGGATTAAAGACTAACAGTTATAGTTACAAATATATATATATTATCTTAGATAGAACATATTAAGTATAAGATTCAGGTTCTTTAGGATAGGACACCTTTTGGAATGATCTTTGTAACTGACATCTTTCTACACAGGCCAGTCAACCCAATGGACAGACGTTTCTGTCTTGGCATTGGCCAGTTTGTATCCCCAGTCAAAGAGGACTGGGTCTCTGTCTGAAGACCTGTCTGGGGACTTGTTCTGAAGTTTGGGTCATGGGTGGTCCAGAAGACTGGAGCATAACTGACTCCTGTGGCTGTCTCACTTAGCTTATCCTGGCTCAACAACAGAGCCTCCTTCTAAAGAGGCCATCAGCAGGGCTGCCCACATGGTGAGCAGCCGCTGTTCAGGGGGCTGCATTCCTATGGCTGGAACCACTCACTGGCAGCTATAGTACAGGTGGACTCAGAGCAGAGATGGGTGCCTGAGAAGAGGATAAGGGGTGGGCGTGGACTGATGGAGCGGCCCTCCAGGTGGAGAGCTGTGGGAACCTGCCGAGAAAAACAGGATTTCTAATGGGAGGGCCTAGCAAATGGGGGTTTTCTCATCTGTTAATGGCATAAGACTAATTAAAATATAACACAGGTTAAAGTTAAAATGTGTTAACTTTGTATCTGACGGATGTTTTCATATAAAGCCGTGGGAAGGCACCTTCATCCCCCAAATAGCCTGCCACTCAGGTAGAGGCTGCTGCACCTCTGCTGGCCTGAATACCTCTCTTACTATTCATTTTTCACATTTCCTGTTTTTGTTTTGTTTGTTTGTTTTGGTGTTGTTGGTGTTGCTGTAGTTGTTATTTTTGGTGGTGGTGGTTCTGGTGGTGCTGGTGGTTGCTAAAACTATTGGTGTTATTATTAAGGCATAGTTAAAAGGGAGATTTATTTAGTGGTGTAACTTACAAATGAAGGGATAGGTAGGTTGCAGGTTCTGGGAAAGATGCAGCGCAGTCTGACGGTGTTCTCTGGAGAACTCTCCTCGGTCTACCTCTAGCATCCAGGGTCCAGCAAACAAGAGAGGGTGGTGCATCCGGATCTTGGGTCTCCAGGGCCCTCTCTTGGCCCTGCCTTGTAGGCGTGACAGTTACCAAAGCATCAATAGGGGTTGGAACTTCCAGACCAAAGCTGGAATGGCTACCTACCCACTACATAAACCCTCAGTGTGTGTCCAGGCAGACATTTGGGAATTTGAAGAGAAGGCTGAGACAGGGGGAGATATCTTCCATCTTGGTTTAAACAGTCTTCCTGTCCTAAGTAACACTTGCTTGTCAAGCAGTCTCTGATCTCTTATCTATTCGTGTGTGTTCAAGTATAACTGTGTATTTATGTGTCTGTACATGTGGTTGTGTTTGTGTGTCAGGCTACACTAGAGTTCACAGGTGAACATGCCTGTATGTATGTGTGAAGCCCAGAAGCCAATACCCAGTGCTAATCCTCAAGAGCTGTCCACCTCATTGAAAACAGTCTCTCACTTGAATCTGAGACTCAGCAACACAGCCAGACCCAGGGATCCTTCTCTCTGCACTTTGCAGCACTGATTACAAGCACAAGACACCCTGTTCTTTAAAATGGATTTAAGGTACTGAGTTCAGGCCCACATGCTTGTACAGAAAGAACTTTCCAGGCTGAAACATCTCTCCAGCCACCCCAGTATTTAGTCACTGTGTTAAACATATTCTCTGCATCCCAGGGAGACTCCCACTGCACTTCTGCCTAGCCAGACTTCTGCCTACTCTTTTCTTGGCATAACTATTCCACACACATCCACGCCTAGAGCAATGGTGACATTTTTGCCCTTCTCTATGAGGTGTCAGTGAGGAGACAGCGACTGAACTGGAGATGACAGTGTTGATCACAGCTGGTACTAGGGCAGGAAGCTCAGTTCTCCTGGGACAGAGGGCTTTATCCCAATCTCCTCTATAACTCAATGGAAGTTTCATGTATTTGTGATGGAAGCACACAGGTCTTAGGACCAGGCCCTGCTGCCCTGAACACCTCACCCTTCCTGTGCATCTGCCCAATATATGTAGTGCTCAGGGGTGGGTTTCTTAGCTCAATGGGCCTGGACTAGGGAGTCAGTGACTCAGGTCAGATGTGTGACTACAACACCAGCCCATGCACAGACACCTGGCTTCTTAGAGGATATCAGGACAGTTCTCTCTTGATCCAAGTGAGGAGCATGGTGAGGAGTGAGGAGCATGGTCAAACTTTTGATGTCAAAGGCCCTGCAGGCAAGCAGGCATCTGATATGGGCAGCTGCTAGCAGCAGTTGGCTCACAGGACTTCACATTTCTCTCTAGGTCCCCAGGAAGCCGTGGCACATCTATATTAAGACACCTCTGTATGCAGGATGCAGAGATGTGTCTACCTGCATACTTATGATGTATATGACTGTGACACGTCTTGTTTCTGTGGCTGAATATTAGAAAAGAGATGATTGAAGGGAGGGAGGGTATATGTGAGTTCAGAATTTGGACGAATGGTCCCTCATGGTGGGAAGGTATTGGGTCATGAGCATCTCTCTCCTGAGGTGGAAGTTGCTGGAGGTCTCCTGCTCACATCTCCATAGATCAGGAAGCAGAGAAAGGAGAATGTGGTACTCAGAGACTCCTCCAATTTCCCTTTCTGTTTAGTCCAGGAATTCAGCCCATGGCATGGTGCTACATTCGCTCAGCTGTGGCCTCCTCCCAGTTAATCCTCAGTGGAAAAGTCGACAAGCAGAGTTAACCAGCACATATCTTATTTTTTAATTGAAAAAATTATACAAGACATTTCTATTTTACTTTTAAGATTATTATGTAATTACACCATTTACGTAATTACACCACTTCCTTTCCTCCCTCCAAGCCCTCCATATATATATATATATATATATATATATATATATATATATATATATCCCTTTGTCTTGGTCACTGTTCTGTTGCTGTGAAGAGACACCATGACCAAGGCAACTCTTATAAAAAAAAGCATTTAATTGGGAACTTGTCTACAGTTTCAGAGGCTTTATCCATTATTATCATGGTGGGGAACATGGCAGTGTGCAGGCAGACATCAGACATGGTTTTGGAGAAATAGTTGAGAGCTACATCCTGACACACATGCACACGCGGACACACACACACACACACACACACACACACACACGCAGAGAAAGGGGGGAGCTTAGGCTTGGGCTTTTGAAACCTCACAGCCCAATCCCAGTAACACACTTCCTCCAACAAGACCACACCTCCTCATCCTTCTAATCTTTTCAAATATTGCCACTCCTGGGTGACTAAACATTCAAATATTTGAGCTTATGTGAATTCTTACTCAAATCACCACTTCCTCCCTGCTCTCCTTCAAATTCATGGCCTCTTTTTAACCTAATTATGTGCCTATATGTAGGTATATATACCATGGTATATGCACTACATTTTCGTTATATATTCCTCAGTTGAAGGACATTTATGTTATTTCTATTCCATAGCTATTGGGAACCGAGCTGAAATGAGCATGGCTGAGCAGGTATCTGTGGAGCAGGATGTCTAGTTCTCTGGGCAGATGCTAAGGAGTCAAATAGCAGTGTCAGGTGGTAGATTTATTTTTAGCTTTTTGAGAATTCTGTGCACAGATCTCCACAGTGGTTGCACCAGTTTGTGATCCCAGCAACAGTGAGTGGGGGTTTCCTCTTCCTCCAATCTCCTTCGGCATCTGTTGCAGTTGTTAGATGGGTCTTTGGCACTCTGCCTCTGGAAGATGGATGCTTGAAGATTTTCATATGCGCTTCCCCAACTAAGGATGATGAGCATTGTTGGATATTATAGTCGATATTAATCCTCTGCCAGTTCTACAGCTGGCAACGATTCTTTCCCATTCTGTGGACTCTCTCTTCACCCGGTTGATTGTTTGTGTCTTTAGCTTACTGAAGCTTTTTAGTTTTACAAAGTTCAGCTTGTCAGTTGTTGGCCTTGACTCCTTTTTTTTTTCTTTTTGGTTTTCTTGAACAGGGTTTCTCTGTGCTGTTTTGGTGCCTGTCCTGGATCTCACTCTGTAGACCAGGCTGGCCTTAAACTCACAGAGATCCATCTGGCTCTGCCTCCCAAGTGCTGGGATTAAAGGCGTGCACCACCACCTTGCCTTGCCTTAATTCTTGGGAGAATGGGATCCCATACAACATATTTTTATTATGTTTTTCCCCTCCTCCAATTCTTCCCTGATAACTCCATCTCCCTATCTTCCCAACTTTATGTTCTTTCTCTCTCTTTCTTTTAAAAACAAATAGAAACCACGAAACACACACACACACACACACACACACACACACACACACACAGAAACCAAAACACACAAGCAAAAGACCGATAAACAAAACAAAACAAAACAAAATAGCTCAAGTAAAACAAAATGAGACAAAACCACTGTTCAGTTCATTTTGTGTTGGCCAACTACTCCTGGGACTAGGGCCTGCCCTAGAGTCTGGTTAATAAATATACCTAGTGAGATTCACTGGAAAAAACTAATATTTCTTTGACAGTGAGTGCCAACTGCAGATAACTCCTTGGCTAGGGATAAGAGCCCATGTCTTCTTCCCCTTCTCAGTGCTGGAACCTCATCTGGCTTAAAACTGTGGGGACTTTGTGTTTGCTGCAACAGTATCTGTGAGTTCGTATGAGTCCATATATTCTTGAGTCCATTGACATTCCTCTTTTTCAGATTTATTTGTTTTAGTTCATGTATATGTGTAACACAACATGCATGGTACCAAAGAAGATCAGAAGAGGCTTTTGGTTTCCAGCGAACTGGAAGTATACATGGCTGTGAGCCACCATATGGGTGCTGGGAACGGAATGTAGATCCAGTGCCAAAGCAACCAGGATTCCTAATCTCTCAGCCATTTCTTCATGCCCCCTTGCATCCTTTACCTGGATTAAGAATGAAGTATGTTGCAAGATGCATCTACATGTATGCATATTTTTGTAGAAAGACCTCGTACAAGGGAGGACGTCAGGATGTTTTCTGTCTCTTTACTGAGAACTTGGAATGGGACTAGCACCTTCCCTGGTGAGAGGTCTGTGCTTATGGGGCTGCTCTGATGCCTGGCGGCCTCCTGACAAAAAAGATGATGGAGACTCGGCCACCTCTTCAGGGGTCCTTTTCATCTCTGGGTGTTCTTGAGCGCATCTGGGAAGCCATCAAGAGGGAAAGGCTATCAGGCAGACCCTCACGTATGAGCATGTGGAACCATCACATGTCTTGCCTGAGTGTATCTTGTTTCCTGCCCAGCTCAGTGGGCTGTAAATGTCACCTCCCTACCAGAAACCAGACTCTGTCATCCCTCCGTGCAGCAGAAGATAAGGAGGACACACAAACGGTGGCTCAGTTTCACTCACTCTGCGGTGTTGGGAAACGGTTTGACAAACCTCACCACTGTTTTCTCCTGGACAGGATTTCCTTTATATAATTTCTGTCATGTGAAGATTTCCAGTTGGTCTGGTCACACCCGAACTGCTCTCAGTGCGTTGATTTGGCTGGCCATGGCACAGATCTGCCAAGAGAAAATGGCCATCACAAACACCAGGCTTCTAATGCCCAGATTTCCAGTTTTCAAAACGTTGGTGAAAAGGAGTGAGAGCCAAGCCCGTGAAGTGATTTTCATGGCTATTTGTAATGTTCTAACAAGATGATCAGACACAGATTCAGCTGACTCTCCCTCTCCCCACAGTTTTATGAGGTGATTTTGGTTTCATCTGTGGGAAATTGGTCAGCGGTAGATCTCAGGGAGCACAGCAATGATCAGGAACATCCATGAGGCACTTTTTCTTGATGGTCAGGCAAGAGACAAACATGAATCTGCTGTAGAATAGATGGACTTCTAAATCTAGAAGTCTGATGTAATTTAGAAGGCTGACTTTACAAAAAGTGTTTTATCGAGTCACTTTGAAAATAAGGGAAGCTTGACGGTGAAGTGGATAGAGTTTGAGTACAGGGGTTTCATCGTGGTGTTAGGAAGATTATGACCCCAAAACATGGGTTCACCTGGGCCTCAGTCTCCAGCCTCATAATACAGGAAAGCTGAGGGACATGGCATCAGATCTACTGCCTTCAAAACACTTGACCTGCTTTTATTCCTGGGTTCCTTAGCAGCAGTCTGCTGAGGATCAGCTGGTTTTGAGCAAAGGAGGTCAACCAGCATGTGGCAACACCATAGCCCCACAGAGGAAGGGGTAGAAGAGGACGTGAAGCCTGGCAGCTCAAAGTAGACGTAGGTCAATAGAAGAGTCCAAAGCTATAGGCAGGAAGCAGAGGTGTGGGAGTGGGCTGCACTGGAGGCCGACGTCATGCAGGAAGCAAGAGGTCTCCTTGGTTATAGAGGGGGCTGTCTGTGGAGGACTCGTCTGCCAGGTTAGGAGCTCCTCAGAATTAGCTGTAGAAAGGGCTGTTGTTGGATTTTCTTTTACTCTAGCTCCATGTTGGATGCCAAAATGTTGTTCGTTGTTGCTCTTTTGGGGGGTCTGCCACCCAGCTCAAATAAATCACACATGGATGCTTATCCTTAATTATAAATGTCTGGCCTTCGCTTGGCTTATTTCTTGCCAGCTTTACTTAAATTATCCTGTCTAGTTTTTGCCATTGGGCTTTTACCTTTCTCTATTCCTGTATTCTTTTTCTTTCCTCCTTACTCCATGTCTGGCTGTGTGGTTGTGTGGCTGGGTGTTTGGGAGTCTGTGTGGCTGGCCCCTGAAGTCCTCTTCTAGTTCTCTCTCTTTCCTTCTTTCTTTCCTCCCATATTTCTCCTATATATTCTCTTTGTCTCCCAGCCCTGACTATCCTTTCCCCTACCTTGCTATTAGACGTTCAGCTCTTTATTAGACCATTAGATGTTTTAGACAATCACAGTAAAACAGCTTCACAGAGTTTTAAAAATGCACCATGAACAAAAGTAACTAACACACCTTAAAATAATATTCCTCAACAAAGGACTTTTGAAGCCTCAGTGTTGTCGGTGTGGGGGACTGGGAAATTTCTGTGTGAGTGTGTCCTGTGACAGGGAACTCCCTGCAGCATCCCTGAAATCTAGCCACTTGGTTCCCAATTATCACACACACACACACACACACACACACACACACACACACACACACACCTCTTGGGACCCAGTCACTCTGGGCTGAAACTCTTGTCATAGACCACTTTTTAAATTTTGCAGCATCAAGGGAACGAGATACTGAGCGAGAATCTCTTCTTCCTGTGAAAGTGATTTTAATACTATGAACACACACCACCATTGATATGAAAACCAGAGGGAAGTTCATCTCCCCTCTGCCTACAATGCCCCCTTCACCTCAGTGGTTCTCTGGTTCACTGTCTCTGCTGTGGTTATGTTTTTCTAAGACGATTCACAAAGATCAGACATTTCTAGACTAGAAATAGAAGGACGAAAGAAACTGAGAGGAAATGTGACCTTAGGCGGAGGTTCTCTGGACAAATTGTCAGTGATACTGCAGAGAGCAATGGAGAGCAGAAGGCGTCCATGAGTTGACTGTGTGCGGAAGCTCTAGTTCCTACAGATGCCCCGGCGTGGTGAGCTTTGGAGATGACTGGCAGCATGTTCCCTCACTGAAACAAGAAGTCACTGGAGTGCAGTGGCTCCTCGTTGGGGCAGAAAGGGTTGCCCAAGATATCAAGCACCCTGGGAGGAGCCCTTGCGAGGCCTGTAGCTACTGTCTGGGGGACGCAGGCTCAGCTTGGTTGACCTGAAAGAAAGAAAATGAGAGAAATGGCAAAGTGTGCTTTGATGAAAGCCTCATCTCTCCAGAGACTCCACAGAGACTCCAGTGGACCCATCCTCCTGTGGTAGAGCCACCTTCCTTCTCTTGGTTCAGCACCATTCTTGACAGAGGTTTTCCAGGCAAGGGGAAAGGATTAGAGGTGGACTCTGTTCCAAGCTTATGTTCTCCGACTTGAGCCTTGAAGTGACCTGACCTGGTGCTGTTTCCTCACTCTCCTCTCCTCTCCTCTCCTCTCCTCTCCTCTCCTCTCCTCTCCTCTCCTCTCCTCTCCTCTCCTCTCCTGACATTTTGGATGCTCCTCTCCACCATTAAGAAAGCGTTCTTGTGCTATTCTAGCACATGAGGAGCAGATGAAGGTAAATATGAGCCCGTCCTTGTATCATGGCCACATCCCTGGGCCAATCCTTCTGATTTGTCCTTCTCAAGAATACAGCCCTGACTGAGGATGTTCTCAGAAAGGAAAACATACCCAAGTTTCTTTGGGGAAATGATTTTGTGCAAAGCCTGACATCAAGGCCACTGGTTAGACTGCAATTTTAACTTCTAAGCTACTGTAATTCCTCATGCCCCTACTGGTGACGGTCCTTGAGTCTTTCTGAAGCTAGTGGCCATACTGTTTTAGGATATTCTAAATATCCTGAGATCATACATTGCCCATGTCTGGGACAGAGAGGAAGGCAGAAGGGTCCACTGACCCAGGCTCTGAGCAGCTTCTGGGAAGGCAAGTCTTGGTATCAAGAGCAGAATTTGGATAACTGTGGCAAGTGAGTAAATTATTTTAAATTTCTTTGTCAGTCCAACAAAACTTGTCAGTGAGCAGGCTTTGCAACTTAAAAGAGAGAACTAAAAAGGGTTCTGTCCTGTAGCTGGGATTTCAGTCCTGTGGTAGCATTCCCGAAATTCCAGCCCCAGGCTGGAACCTGTGTACTCTAGGTGCCTGGAGCCAGCACCTGCACTGGGGATTCCAGCACTGGCTGCCTGCTCCGAAGCCATTCTCCCGGCCTGCTGAAGTCAAAAGCACACCTCCTTGCTCTCTGGCTTCCTCAATAGATTCCGTCTCTTTTACTTTTTGCCCACTGGAATCCCTTTCATGAGAACAGCCGCAGCAAAAGACACCAGCCTTTCCATAAAACGGAGCGAGGTTATTCGGTACAAATGGAATGGACCTGATTTTTTTTCCTCCCCTGATCAAAGAAAAACTCTTTTGAAGTTTAGCTATTTGATAGAAAATGTCTTTTATTACAAGCTGATATATGAGTTAATAGGACATAAAGATATTTTATTAAACTGCAAACCATTATTAATATTGCAGTTTTAACTTGAAAGAAATATGTAGAATGACACCGGAAATTAATTAGATTATTTCATCATTCTTTTACATTACAAACTTTGATACACTTGCACAGATATATAGGTGGATTGATGAACAGACACAAAGACACACAGAATTTTAATGAGCGAGAGGCTTTTATCTACTAACACTTTGCGACTTAATTTTTTCTGTTTATTCTGCCTATTGATTCCGGTTGAAGCCTGCTGTTTTAATGTTGTTATTGATATTCTCTCTGGGTTCCTTCTAATTCTGGCATTGATATTACCTTGATCGGATTTAGTTTATTTGAATTGCCTGTAGGTTTTGGTCTCCTGAGTTTTTCACTGCTTATAGACATGCAAAGATAAAACCTCTCTTTTTATCTAAAAATCCTTGAGGGACCAAGAAAGATGCAGCCGTTTCTGAGAACATTAAAAAGCAAGAGGCAACAGTCAAAAGGACTCTCTGCTCCTCACCCAGTTTCTTCAAGACTTCATTTCCACACTCCCTGAACAGGCAGATGCCGGCTGACTTCTAATCTCAGCTCACTTGCTTCTGCAAACGGCGGGGGAGGAGGAGTTATGCAGGATGCCCCCAGTGGTTCAAGCTTTGGGTCAGAGACTTTGCCTTGGGGTGGTTAATTTTTGCAAGAGACCGTACATAAAAGTGCTTCTGACAGGTTTATTTCTTTGCTAAAGAAAACGTTAAGGTTGGGGGTATAGCTCAGTTGATAGTGTCTTTCTATCATGGAGGAAGCCCTGGGTTCCATCTCTAGTACCCGGTTAATGGACATGGTGATATACACAGTAATTCTAGCGCTTGGGAGGTAAAGGCAGAGACAGACTAGGGTACATGAGACCCTGTCTCATAAACAGGATGTAAACATGGATATTAGCATGGCATAGTGGTATACATCGGTAATCTCAGCATTTGATAGGCTGAGGAACAAGGATTCAAAGGCAACCTGGGCTATGCTATGAGTTCTAGACTAGCCTGGGCTACAGGGTGGAAAAACAAACAAACAAACAAACAACAGAGGCTGCACAGATGTCTCAGTGGTTAAGAGCATTTGCTGCTCTCATAGAGGACCAGAGTTCTGTTCTCAGCACCTGTGTTGGGTTAAGTCACAAAAACCTGTAACTCCAGCTCTCAGGGATGTAATGCCATCTTCCGGCCTCCAGGGGGACCTATACTCATGTGCACAAACACACATAATTAAAATTATGAAAATCCTACCACCACTTAAGTGCCAAGTCATTAACATAAATGAGTGATTGGCTGAAATCCTCCTTAAATTTGTTAGATGCGACTGGGACTTTAAAAGCAGCAGGCTGCTCAGAATCTTTAATTTGGTGTGATTAATTACTGAGGCCATCACCATGGTCCCATCCCCATGGGTCCCCATCACTTGGAGATGCTCAAGGGCCATGGTGGCAGGGGTCTTCAATACTGCAGTCTTCTGCTCTCCACTTTCCCACAGTTTTAGCTGAAGAACGTGTACAGTTGGACCTTATCCATTGGCACAGGGAAGCCCAGTTAGATGTGCAGGTGTGAGGTTTGTCCTGGAGACCTGAGGTAGTGCCTGATGACTGGAAAGTTGTTGGAAAATCTCACACTTAGGTGTTCATGTACCCTGAGCCTATTTTAAGAGTTTTGACCGACTCTTTTAATTGCACGTCAAACCAGCTCAATGACGCCTTTTTTTGTAAGTTCCTCTTCAACTTGGAACAGGCTTGCCCAGGGCTCTCCCTTGAAGGTAGTCATTGTGTCTCAGCATTGGGGTCACTTCAGACTTTGACTGAGACACAACAGGGTGTTGAGGTTTTCTTCGTGTAATTTTTTATGACTGTTGTCTAACAAAGTATCTTCTCAGTAATGACCACACCCTCAACCCTGAGCCAGAAGAAATCCTTTCTCCCTGAGATGTCTCTTGTCAGTTGCATCCATGCAGTGTCAAGAAAGGCAACTAAACACTGCAGAAGATGCCTGCATGCTTTATGCACCAGCAGGAGAAAATGGCTTCTCTGGAGACATCCAGACATGGAGACGCGTGTGTACAGAGTCAAAGACAGAAGATGGTCAGAGGCAGAGGGTGTGAGTGACTAGCATGTGCGTGGGGTGAGGACGATGGTGGAGCCCAGGCTCCGCCCTCCAGTCACATCCACACTTCCGTCCCTCTACAGGCATGCAGTGGGTCTCAGTTGGGATGCTGCCCTAGAAGAGGTGTCCTTGTTCTTCTAAGCTTAGACCTAAGTGAAAAGTGCGCTTTCTGCCTGGATTCCACACAGAGTGGGGCAGAGATTTGGGAAAGTCCATTCCTGGCCACTACCCAGAACAAGAACAGGCAGAGCCATGAGAATTGTAGCACCTAACACTGGTGGAAGACAGTAGCCTATGGAGGATCTCTTCTCCAAGGCCAAGGGCAGGGAGTGTTTTGAGAACCGTTAATGACCAGGTAGGAAATTCAAGACATTAAAAAGTCACATGTAGTCAATGCTATTTTACAATGAGGCAAATTAATGAGCACTGCTTGGCAGAGCTAATTTACCTCACATGAGTAAGCACTCCATGGCCATCGGATTGCAGTCTGCTGAGGAACCAGCTCCTTATGTTTCCTTAATAAGATCAAGGTGGAAGGATGCACAGGGCTCCAGGGACAGAGAGATGGGTCAGGTGGATTCCTCGGCTCACAGCCTGGAGCCCGAACAAGGTCATTCCCAGCTCCAGCACTGTACAACTGGATGGCGAAGGAAGCCGTGGCATGGTTGTTTCTCAAATGAGACTCAGTTTCTTCCTGTTTCATCCTAGAGTTTGGGGGACTCTGCTGTGTAGTTCATGAGCTGACGTGATCTCCTGAAGGTTATTTTTAAATGACAGGAGAAAGCAATCTGGGGTAAAGTTGCTGCCCAGGTCATTTCATGGGTGGGATGATACATGTTCTAACAGGGCAGTGCTACTATGACAGGGATTGTTACTAGTAGCTAGGCTAGGACTCACACTGTCTCTGCCCTGACTGTTCTGCTCTGTGCAGATGAGATTAACCACTGAGTGCCTGGGGAAAAGAATGGTTCCCATGCAGGATGCCTCCACCCTGCTGGGAACCTGGACTGAAGGTGTTCCTCTACATACAGCACTGCCTGCTCTCCTGGTGCTGTGGGCACAGTTCACAGTCTCTGTAAACACCAGCGAGTTCCTCGTATAAACCTTTTCATAGTGTGAGTTTATTCACATTCATATCAATGAACATAGGTGCAGGAGACGTTCATGTGTGTGTGTGTGTGTGTGTGTGTGTGTGTGTGTGTGTGTGTGTGTGTGTAGCACTGTACGTGAAGACACAGCAAGACAACTGCATGCAGATGTGTATGGACTCATGTTGTGCTTGCCGGTCTATGTGTGTCTCTGTGACTCACATGAGTGCACTTAGGTCTCTGTGTGGAATATGTATATTTGGAAGCATACATGTATACAAGTGGGTGTTGTGGTAGTTTGAATGAGAAATGCCTCCTGTACTCTTGGGTATTTGAATGCTTGGTCCCCAGTTGGTGTAATTTGAGGAGGCTCAGGCAGTGTGGCCACGTTGGAGGAAGTGTGTCACTGGAAGCAAACTTGGAGAGTTTAAAGACTCAAGCCATTTCCAGTTCCTTTATTTTCTCTGCACCTTGCTTGTGTTTCAAAATGTGATCTCTGAGCCACCAAACCTGTCCCTTCCCCACCCCAAGGGACTCATACTTCTTTGGAACCATAAGCTCAAACAGACCCTTCCTTCTATCAGCTGCTTAAATCATGGTGGTCTGTCATAGCAATAGAAAAACGTAATGATGGCATGGAATGAGATATGTACTTGTATGTGTATGCATGGGTCTGGGTGGGGGATGCATGAATGTAAGCATGCACATGTACATGTGGTCACATGGTGGTGTGTTTACATATGTGTTCATGCCTGTGCACATGGTGCATGTGTGAGAGAGATATGTTGATGTGTGAGAATATGTACTTGTAGACTTGTGGTGGAATATGTACATTGTGCATATATTTGTACACTGTAAATCTGCATAGGATATATAGATGTGTGCATGCCTGTGGGATAGATGAATGGGAACATGTGCTGTTTGGTTTCTGACAACTTGACACAAACCTAGACATGTCTAGGAAGTGGGCATGTCAATTGAGCAATCCCCTCCATCAGATTGGTCTGTGGACAAGTATATTTGTTACTTTTCTATTGAAGTGATTGACAAAACACCATGACCAAGGTGACTTACAGAGGAAGTTTTTATTTGGTTTTACATTTATGGGGAAAAAAAATAAACCCATCCAAACAGCCACCAACTGGGAACCAAGTATTGAAGTGTTCTAGCACCTGAGACTATGGGGGGTGTATCTTGTTCTACTGCCCAAAGCCCCCTAATATCATGGCAATGCAATAATTCAAAAATGCATTTAATCCAACTTCAAGAGTACCTCTAGCCTCTTGGTCTCCACACATATAAACATCTAAAGTCTCTTCTGAGACTCAAGTTAAGCTCTTAATTGTAACGCCCTGTAAAATTAAAAAGCAAATTATATTCATTAAAAATACAATGGCACAGAATATACATTACCATTACAAAGGGAGGAATGGAGTATAGTGAGGAAACACTGGACCAAAGCAAGACCAAACCCAGCAGTGAAAACTTCAAGTCCTGTAGCTCCATTTAAGACCTCTGTCTAATATCAAGGTCTTAAATGACTCCTCCCTTCCAGTTTCGCTGGCTGCAAAATGCTTCTCTGACTTGGGCTGGTTCCCTTCCCCCTGTGCAGCTCTCCTGGGCATATATACCACTGCCCTGGCATCTCCAATGTCTTGGGGTCCCTGATATCCCCTAAGCTTCATTTCCACAGCTTCATGCAATGACCTTTCAGGGACTCAAATCAGAGACTCACCTGCAGAACATCTGGCCTCAGCAGCTCTTGGAAACTGTGGAGGAGGCTTCCATGACCTCTTTACTCCTCCAACATTCATAACTCTACAGACACACCAAAAGGAGCGCACTCCCAAGTGTGGCTGCCAGTGCGGGATGTACCCTGGCCCCCTGAATCACATCTACAGCAGCTTGTGTTTGCAGTTCTGTTCAAGGAGCAGAAATTCCAGAGGTATTTTCCTTTCACATGTTGGAACTTAGCTGGGTGGGGTCTTGCCTTGAGGGCACCATTCTTTTATTCCTATGAAGAGCAGGCCTCTTCTTAATCTTATCTCTTTCAGCACACAGTACCATTCCAGCATTACATTTCCTGCTGTGTGTTTGGTACATTTTGTATTTCTTTCTGACACACTTGCTCTTTTTCATTGTGAGCTATATAAGAGTGATCACTATTAACAGCATTTCAGAGTCAGCATCATCAATAGCATGCTGTCTTTAAATCTCCTCCACCAAAGAAATTAGTCAATTACCTTTAAATTTAGCCTCAGACAAGTTCTTAGGACAAAGGAAGAAAGCAGTCACGTTTTCTTTTTGCCACAATATTTAAAACTGGCTCTGGCCTTGTATTAGTCACTTCTCCACAGCCTCGATGAAACGGCATGGCCAAGGGAACTTATAGAAGAAAGTATTTAATATGGCTTATGGTTTCAGAGGACGTACTACAGCAGGAACAGCTGAGAGCTCACCTCTTTATCTGCAAGTAGGGGAGAGAGAGAGCGAGAGCGAGCGAGTGAGCAAGAGAGAGCGAGAGAGCGAGAGCGAGAGCGAGAGCGAGAGAGAGAGAGCGAGAGAGAGAGAGAGAGAGAGAGAGAGAGAGAGAGAGAGAGAGAGAGAGAAGTTAACTGGGAATGGCATGGATATTTAAAACCTTGAAGTCTGGACCTGGTCACACACCTCCTCCAACAAGGCCACATCTCATAATCCTTCCTAAATAGTTCCAGCAACTGGGAGTCAAGTATTCATACCTATGAGCCTATGGGGACCATTCTCATTCAAATCATCGCAAGCCCTGTCGCTGATAGTGTTCCTCCCTGAGAACTCCTGAGCTGGACCTGTACAGTCTGCATACCTCTCAGCACTATTGACTTCCAAAACCCTGCCAGGATGGTCTGCTAAGCCCTGCTTATAGAAGCCAAGTGATTCTCTAGTTCAAAGTTCCTAAATTTTCCGCATTCCTCCAAAAACATCATGGTCATTTTGCTACAACAATAGCTTATTCCCTGGTACCAACTTCTGAATTGCTTACCTTTTCCTTCTGTGATAAAAACACCATGACCAAGACAACTTACAGAAGAGGGGTTATTTGGCTTACCATGGCAGAGGGATGGCAGTCAATGATGGTGGAGCGAAAGTATCAGGTATCTGAAATGACAGCTGGGGGCTCACATCTTTAACCACACACAGGAAGCAGAGAGAGCAAGCTTCAAATGTCTCATGTTGGTAAGCTCTCAAATTCTGCCCTCACCCAGTGACATACTTGCTCTTGCTAAGGCCAGAACTCCTAACCCAACCCAAACAGTATCACCCACTGAGGACCAAGTATTCAGATACCTCACACCTCTAGGTATGCTTGTGAGTATGTTCCCAGAAAGATGTGACTAAGAGGGAAAGGCCCACCCTGAATGTGGGTAGCACTATCCTATGAGCCAGAGTAAATAGAAAGGCAAAAGGGAAACATGGACAAGCATTCCTCCCTCTCTGCTTCCTGACTACGGACCTACAATGACGAGCTCCACCATTGAAATCTGCATCATGATTTCTCCACCACACTGGACTATACTCCTAAATCCTGAGCCATAACAACTCTTTCTTCTTTGAATCACTTTTACCCGGTCTTGTGTCATTGAAAAATGAAAAGTAAATAGTGCACGTGGGAGCCACAGTGGTTCTTCACAGGCTCTGTCTCTCAGGGACACCCATTCTATTATGGCTGCCATTCCCTTAGGTGACTGTGGATCGCTGTGGAGACAGCCACCAGCAGAAAGCATGGGTGTGTCTAAATGTACATATGGAGAGTTGGGATGAAACATTGCTTTTAAAAAGGGGAAGTCCCCCCAAAGCCCCACCACGTGCTATGTAATGGGACTTGGTGGGCTTCTCATTTTGGATTTTAATTTTAATATAATTTAATTGTGTGTGTGTGTGTGTGTACATGAGTGTGTACCTCAGGGGACCAGAAAATCTGGTTGGATTCCCTGGATCTGGAGTTTTATCCTTTTATGAGCCTCCCAACATGAGAACTGGGAACTGAACTTGGGTCCTCTGCATGAAAAGTAGGCATTCACAACTGCTGACCCATTTCTTCAGCCCTAGGGCAAAAGCAGATGATGCTCCTACTCCCTCTGCTCTGTGGTGTGTGTGTGTGTGTGTGTGTGTGTGTGTGTGTGTATGTACACACTCATATATCTGTGTGTATGGCTGTTCTGTGGCTTCCACAGGTGTGTGTGTGTGTGTGTACACTCATATATCTGTGTGCATGGCTGTTCTGTGGCTTCCACAGGTGTGTGTGTGTGTGTGTGTGTGTGTGTGTGTGTGTGTGTCCATGCCCATATATCTCTGTGCATGTCTGTTCTGTGGCTTCCATGGGTGCTAGATGCTAGAGATGCAGAGGGCAACCCTTGTCCCTGGAAAGAAGTACCAGATGACAAGATGAGCTCCCCAAAAGACCCTGTTTTACATTCATGAATTTTTCATGATGAAATTAAAACCAATGCTCTTTTATATGTTGATATTGTTGCTCACTTAGAAAGTACTCAAAGGCTGCTTTGAAACTCTGGCTCTATTCAAACCCATGCTGAACTTGCTTCCTGGTTGTTTTATATTTCTTGAAGCACCATCATCCACTTTAGGTGTTGAGCGACTTCTCAGTTTGTGAAAACTCAAAGGAGATTTTTTTTTTTCAAAGTCTCCACTGTAAGGCCTGTGTAACGCTAGCATGGGCCACCAAAGGTCACTGAGATGTGGGTTGATCCTGGGTGTGTTGCAGGCCCACAAAAGTCAGCACTGACCCTCATTTCATGATGGCTCTGACGTGACATGAAGAGGTGACATGATTCCAGAACCGTCGTCATGGATTGGATGATCAGGCCAGGACTAAATACTCAGCATGGAACTGGAATGTTCCAGTTTGTTTGTCTTTTCAGTGTAAAGTAAAACAACTTGAAGCTGGTTTTTGTCGTTGCTGTTGTTTTTTTCTTGTGGAAGACTTCACCGTCGGGGCCGCTGGACCACACCCTCTCAGGAGCTCTCAGTCACCTTCTGTCTATAGTAATGAACTCTAGGTGTCTATGTCATTGTCTCTCAAGGTGACAAGAACCCCATGTGCGTCACCTGTGCTCTCAGTCCTTAGTGAATGTGCCCAGAAAATGTTCACCAAGTACTTTTGTAAATGCGTGGTCAACGAATTTTGGGTACAGAAAATCCATTTAGAAAACCACACACACAGAAATATCACTTGCTTTTGCTGTTCTCCAGAGGTGATGGGGGGAAGGCTTCACCACTGACCGGGAGCCCAGATAGTCCCTGGCTCATTCACCTCTGTATCACACAGATAAAATGAGATCACTCAGGGCTGCTCTGCAGGCTCAGCCCCTCTTTTAATGGCTGGCCTACTCGACAAAGTTCACCTTTATTTTGAGTATTCTGTAAACATGTTTTTCTTCAGGGTCTGGAGGAGAATCAGCTATTATGCTTCAAAGAATCTCTGGTGCGCCTTGTCACCTGCAGGTTGGCCTTACTCCTGTTATTCTAGAAGGCTTTATTTTCCAGGTGGCTTCCAGCGCCCGCAGTGGCGCGCGCACACTCGGCCCCGGCATTTCACATTCCTGTCAGCACCGTGAGGTCGTATCTGTTAGTGCTGGAGGTTGTTAGGCCATTATCAGCCACTGATGCCTCTCCAGCTGTGAGACCAATTTGGATTCATGGAGGAAACATGGCCCGATGTCCCCGCGGTCATTCAGTGGGCCTGCGTTCTGTGCTGCCCCGGGCGGCTGTGTACAGAGCCAGCCGCCTGCTCCCAGGACAATGCAGGAAGGGAAGCCTGCTCAGCCTAGCCCACTCCCAGGAAATGGGCAGTGCTCCACCCCCCAACAACCAGCACATGGGCCTCCATTTTAAGTGTATGGGAGACAAGTCTGAGCAGCATTGCACCATCTATAATTCATGATGATAGCAAGTTATTCTAATGGAGTCTGTTCTATTTATATTCTACCTAACACACTGGGAGTGGAGACTCAAATTCATGCAGCTTTTGATTACCCCCTGCGTTATGGTGGGTGTTTTCTTTCCTGCTGTGCAAACTCTGCAGTGACTAAGAGAAAATTACAGCAGAAGGATATACACCTTGCTTCTCTTCCTTATATGATTGTGTGTTTTCTTTCTATTTTTTTCTTTATCAGACAGACACTAAAGAGTCTGGAGTTGAACCAGAGATTGACCAAATCATCCTGTGACTACCAGCACTCAGTGCCTCCTTGCCCCAGGAGTACCCTTCTCTTCTGCTGTCTTCCCCACACAGCTAAGTAGGTGAGCTGGCTTTGAAATAAAAACCCCTGTGGAGAGGGCATAGAGGAATGTGGGGAGCCAGGAATGAGGGGTTCCAGTGTCCGGGTCCTTGAGAGCTGTTGTACATGCAACAGCTAACCATAGTGGAACAGACTCATTTGGGTAGGGCTGTCACCCTCATGGGACAAGTTCTGAGTCCCCCAAGGAGGATGGACCCAGAATCTGGACCCTGGTCTAGTTCCAGGAATTGAGGTCACATAATACACAGTGAAGGCTGCCATCACTAATGTAAATGATTTCCCCACCAGTGCCTTGGCTATGGGGACACTTTAACATGGAAGTTCTAGAACCTCACCACTAAGTCCTTTGAGGAGAAGCAAGAGCCATCATTGGAGCCTCTGGACACTGACAGCCTTGCCAACATCTTACCACATGAAGGAAAATAGAGAGCCTGAAGATGAAGTTCTCAAAGAGCTTGACTGGCCAGCACTCATCGTGATCAGGAATCAAGCCCTGACTCCCATCTCAGGGTGTCCTTGGATGCTCCTAGAGCCAATCAGAAGCCTTTGTGTCTGTTCTGGATTTCTCTGTGTTTTAACTCAGTCTTGCCTCATGCAGGTTCATCCTTCTCTTCCTGTCAAGAGTTAATATTCTGGATTCAATGGCTCTTAATCTGTTGAGAAGCAGACAACAGGTTTTTCACGGTGTAAGAGGAAGGTAGCTTAGCTAATGGATTTGTGAACTGATTGCTTAATATGGATGGTGTGACCAGACACATTCACACTGGCCCCTTGTTGGGGTCTGCTCTACTCATTAAAATTTATCCATTTTTCTATCCAGTTTTGAAAAAGATTTATTTTGTTTTATGCACATGAATGTTTTGCCTGCATGAATGTCCACACACTATGTGGGTGCCTGGTACCCTTGGAGACTAGAAGAAGGTGTCACATCTCCTGGATCTGGAGTTACATATGGTGGTAAGCTGTCATGTGGGTGCTGGGAACTGAACCTAGTTGCTCTACAAGAGTCAGTGGTCTTAATTACTTAGCCATCTCCCCAGGCCCAAGCCTTCCTTCCATTTGGCATGGCACACGGGGATCCCTGTATTTCCCAACAAGCTCAGCAGTCACAGCTCAACTGGCCTCATCTACTCACTGTGTGATTAGAACTCCACCTGGGCTCTCTTCCAGGTGAGCTGCTCTGGTGCTTCACACGGTGTCTCAAGGCTCTGCATCTAGGTGACATCTTCTCCCTTCACTCCCTGTGGCTTCATGCCTCATGCATGGTCAGGGCTGTGGCTTTGCAGGTGGCCAAGGTGCCTTCCTACCTTGCCAGAACCACATCTTCTTCTTCTATCGATTCCTTGACGTGAAGCTGAGAATATCTTGTCTTTCTATGAACGTGCTGGAGGGAAGCTGTGGTCATGATCCTCCTGCTTAGAGCGAGTGCTTTCACACAAGAAGCTTACCTCAGGGATTCTCCTTCCCTGTAGGAGTGAAGGCTGAGGGTGCTGGACGCTGGACTGTGGATGTGTTTAAATACACTCGAGGCACACTGGTGGGTTGTCCTTACCCCTCAGCTATAAGGCTCGCTTGAATGGTCTATTCCTTTTTAAACATATTTCTATCTCTTTTGGACTTTTCCAAACCTTGGGTCTCAATATAAATTATGACTGAGATATGGATTGGACAAAAGAGACCACCAGGTTTGGACTAAAGTGGAACTGCATTCTAGGTAATTCTGCCTTGGCCATTCTGTGATGAAGGCATTTACCCTTCCTGTGGGCACATTCTCATCCAGACGTGATTCCTGTCACTCGCCATCCAGGCTTGTCTTCCCTATGTTCTCCGTCACTGTGATAAAATGCCTCAACAGAAAACAGCTTAGGTGAGTGAGGCAGGGTTTGTCATGATTCACAACTCCAAGCCCATCCAGCAGGAAATCAAGGCAGCAGGACCTCAAAACAGCTCTTTGCATCACTTCCACAGTGAAGGACAGGGCGCAATGGATGTGGAGATGCTCAGCTGCTCGCTTACTTATGTTCACCTTGATTCCTGCACTCTTAAGACATTCCAGGATCCCTTGCCTAAACAACGGTACCCCCTACAGTGGTCTGGTTCTTCCAACATCAATTATTTTATTGACATCTCCTATAGAAATGCCTGTAGGCCAGCCTGATGTAGACAGTACCTCACTGGGACTCTCTTTCCAGGTTGTTCTAGACTGTGTCAAGTTGACAGTTAAGGCTAACCAACAAACACATAGTGTTTATTATCACAACAACATTTCATGGAATCTAGCACGCCTTCCTGGGGTTCCCCATGTAGGCTGGTTAAGGAGTGAATGGATTCCCAGCCATTCCTTGGGTTGAAAGATGCTCAGAGAATATGGCCTGGAGGTAAAACAGAGGGCCACACTCCCAAGGAGCAACAGGGGAGTTTGCACCCCAGAGCCTGTCTCCTG
>NC_134866.1:2507500-2557500 GCF_049852395.1 Peromyscus maniculatus bairdii | reverse complement strand
AGGTTCAAGGGCACTGGCCTCCTCCTTAGGCTTCTTGTGTGTGGCTTCTAGAAATGGGCTTTCCAACAACACACACTATTCAGTAATGGCCAAAGAATAAGGATGATGATCAGGCGTGAACGGCACAGGGAAGAGGTTTTGTTGAAAAGGTGGAGGTCATCTGTAGTCATTAATGACTACTTCAAAAGATAGGCTAGGGACTCCTCCTCCTGGTCCTCAGCACCCTTTTTATTCAGGTTGACATTTAGATA
The DNA here is from genome assembly GCF_049852395.1 of Peromyscus maniculatus bairdii. NCBI lineage: Eukaryota > Metazoa > Chordata > Mammalia > Rodentia > Cricetidae > Peromyscus > Peromyscus maniculatus. Next base: position 2,557,249 of record NC_134866.1, on the reverse strand, counting down.
ATGCTTGCAAAGGCACAGCTGGCAATGACACTTTCCTGTCACCCCAGCAACAGGTAGGACTTGCTGGACTCTGTACCCAGAGTGATGAGAATACTGTCTTCGACCCAAACAAGGCCTTGATTCTGGTGTCCAAGGAGAGGATGGCAGTGCAGGCCAACAAAGTCCTGCAAGCAAGCTGCAGAGGATCTGAACCCCTGTGCCTGCTGCTGTCTGAGATACCGGCACTCAGCTTGGAAAGGGATATTTATTTATAAGTAGGAAAAGCCGTTTAACCTGTGTGTTCTCTGGTTGTTTAATCTTCAAAATGGTGTAGCATGTGCCACTTATGATGCTATGAGGGCTAAGTAAATGAAAGAAATGTGCAGGAGCGCCTCACAAGCATGCGCAGTCCAGAACAGTGAGGTTGTTGTGCCAAAGGAGGGACACAGGCTAGAGCACTGTAGTTGAAGAGTGTTGGATTCCATCCTCCAGCTAGCACTGACTCTTCAGCTATTCCCAAGCAGACTGAAGAGGTACAGAGGACAAGAGTCTGGGCATCCCCTGTATCCCAAAGCTCATTGAGGGGCATATGCTGTGTTTTAATATGCCATACCCTGGTAGAGAGGTGAGTAGAAAGCCAGGCATGTTCAATCACCTTGTAATAGATGGAAGCTTAGGTTCCCCAGACTTCAGCTTCCCACTTCCCAAACATTTGGACACTAGCGTTATGATTAGCACAGGCATCCTACCTTAGCTTTACCATTGAGAGACAGTGGGAGCCATCATGTCTCAGAAGGAGAGCTGCTTCTGACAGTGTTTGAAGGGTAAAGATGCAGGCGCCATAGAAGGAGCTGGATGCTGAGAGCTCAGATCTTGGACCCCAAGCACAGGGCAAAGAGAATGAAAGAGCACTAGGAACGGTACAAAGTTCTGAAACCTCAAGGCCTACCCCCATGGCCCACTTCCTCCAGCAAGGTCACGCCTCTTAAACCTCCCCAGACAGCGCCACCACCTGGGAAACACCTGTTCAAACACATGAGCCTGTGAGGGCCATTCCCATTCAAAGTACCTCAGTCATTCTGAGTGACATCAAGGCAGCTCAGCCTCCCAGCTGCACCCCCCCCCCCACTCTCCGACATTGGAGGACGCAGAATATTATCAACCAAGAACTTAGAAGATTTTTTTTAATGATTTGGAGATCTGGGTGTTATGTCCATCAAATTTACAGCAGAAGTGTGTACTACAAGGCTTCCCCCTGGACTGTGTGCATATAGAGCTCTGTAGTTTATTCCCCACACAATGCCTTTGTGTCGAGATTCATATTTAGGAATGCTTAATTTGTGTTATATTGACAACGAAGCAATAGCAGTTGATGAGAATACGGCTTTCCTTTGACATGCTGAGTAGTCAGCCCACTAGACACCATTTGAACAGGTTTAGATATGAGGATGGATTGGTCCAATTTTATATTGTGATAAACACTTCCAGGGGGCCTGAGTATTCCTTGTGGGAAATGATGGCTGAACTTTGCATAGTTAACTATTTACCAGAAACCTTTATGTCTAGAGACTCAACACCTGGTCTAACATTGTAGAAAAGGAAGTCTAAAGCTCTCCTACCCATCTTTTTTCTTTGACATTTTATTTTTTATTTATATTTTTTACATTTATTATTATTATTATTATTATTATTATTATTATTATTATGAGATTTTCTTCAGGCTCTGCTGACTCCCCATGGGAGACATTGCCATCTTTTTATTTTTATTTTCATTTTTTTTGTACCAGTAGTGCAACTCTTTTCTATTCTAAACTCATTGTCAAGATTTGAAAAGAATGTTTCCATGCAACCCATTCATGTAAATCTGTTAGATTAAAAAAAGCTAAGAAACAAACTGGCAAGGAAAATCTGGTGAATCATTAGACAGTTCTGTGCAAAACTTCCAGCAGAATTTGTGGGATCAGAAAACAGCATTTACTGTGAAGAGACCTCAAAAATGGATGCACTAAAGCTCTCCTGAGTGTTTGGCCTGTTTGGTCTGGGAAACAGGACATATTCTTTGATTTGTGGTGCTGCTGTGACAGACAGCTGGCCAGAGACTTGTTTCTGAAAGACAATGGTCACACACCATTCGCATGGCCCGTCCCACAGATGAAGCCCCCTCAGCAGAGGTAATATCCCCACATTCTTAAGTTCCTCAGCTCCACTGATTGTAGGACTGCATCACAGATACCCAGTAAACTACAACAGAGCAATCACTTGAATATGAAAAAAAGTCTACACTCTACCTTTCCCCTTCAAGGCAGCCTCTGTACATGTGATAGCCATGACTGGGCTTTTCAGCCCCAATGAGATGAATCTCAGTAAGAAATTAGCCTTTTCTCTCATTTTCAATTCTGAAATATTTTTATTTTTTGAATTTATGGGGGACAGTGACTTTTGAAATGGATTTCTGGGTCTGTACTTTCATCTTTAGAATGTACCCACAGCATGTCATCAAGCCTGTGCTAACTCTAACATGTCTCCGCAGGTGGCTTATCAGCCATAGCGTGTGGCCAAAGGCACCTGTCTGGTGCTGTGTAAAATCCTTTTGCTTCTAAACTTATGTTGTCTGCCTGGTGTCTGGTCTCTCACACCCTTGTATGGAACACTGGCAGACATGAGTTGATTCATGCTGAGGTTTGAGCATGAGAAAGGTAGTGAGTTGCCCCTCTGACATCAGCTAGGGAAACTGAGTCAGTGGTAGCTTCCCGTAAATTTCAACAAATTTATTCCTAGACTTGGAATGTCTCTTACAGAATCTCTCCTATCCACTAGTCTTGTCAGAGACAGAGAAATGTCTGCAGCCTATGTTCAAGGCCCTCAGTTTCCCCCAGAATCACCAGAATGACGGCTTGCAGAAGCAGGTCTTCTGCAGAGGAGCATACTTGTCCCTCCTGTCCTTAGTCATGTCTGATATCAACACACATGAGAAATGAGTACAATTAAACCTCCCAAAGCCTGTAAGCATAACTAAGGGGCCACTTCTTCCAAACCGCTCCTTAAAAATTGTCTTTTGTTTTCTTTCTTGCTGGAAGAGACCAGAACAGATGAGGTTGTCACAATTTCACTCTCAACCCTGTGTGTTCTAGTTTTGTGATTACAGCAGGAAAACTCCAGTGAGCCGAGGACATAGATTCTTCACCTGGTCATTTAAGACAATCCCTGTTCTCTTTGCTGCCCTGCATGGGTGTGCAGACACTTGACGAATCTCTTTTTACTCAGTCTCATGCAGTGTTCCACCCTATACCACCCAGGCTCCTAGAAACTTAGCTCTAGAATACCCATCAGCAAAACCCCGAACCCCCCACACTTTCTATAATTAACTTCCTCCTTGGGTTCTGAGTGTATTTTATATTTTGGAGCTTTTTTTTTTCATTCCTTGAAAAAAATTTCATGCATGTATACAATGTACCTTGAATATATTCATCCTTCCGCTCCACTTAGAACTACCTCCATCCTCCCCCAGCACATCTCCCTCTTAACTTCATGTCATTAATTTATTTATATAACTCATTTTGTCAAATTAGTGCTACCCATATGTACATGGGTGTGGTGGCCTTCAGTAGAGCATGGACAGCCTACCAGTGGTCACACTCCCCCGCCTGAATGAAAAATGGCTTTCCTTCCCCCAGCAGCCAATAACTCCTCAGCTATTGCAAACCACTTCCTGTCTATGCTGGAGTTTTAACAAGCTTGGTCTAGTGCAGATATTTGAGTGTATTAATTTGAGTTTGGAAATAAAATTTGTTACACCAAGAGATGAAATTTGCCAACCACGGGTGCCATATCTCATGTCTCAGGCACATTGCAAATGGGCAGCGTGCATGGAACTTTGGGGAATCCTCACAGGCCAGGCTCTGGTCTCAAACTTCATCCTCAGGTCACGTTCTGCCTACCATTTAGTTTCTGTAAGCCTGCAAAGGCTTTTTCACATTTGTTTAATGGTTGAATGAAAGATATGAAAAAGGAACATTTTTTTTTGCCTTGTGAAAATTCTGTGTCAAGTGTTTGCAGCATCATAAACTTGTTTCGTGGGAAGACAATGGCGCACATCCATTAGTGTGTCCTCTGTGTGTCACAGCAGATCAACTGTGACAGTCACTGGGAGGCTGGTGGCATGTGAGGTATTTACCACATGGCTCCTTACCAAACTTTCTGGGCAGCTCCTGAGTTGGTTGACTGCAGTACAAATTTAAACATTTACAAACTCCAGCATGGACCTACAGAGCCCACCCACCATGATTTGCTTCAGTCAATGGCCACCATGCTGGAGTTGGCTCAGCATGGCTGGATTTGCCTAGTGTTCATGAGAGACAGTTTTCATCATTCTTATAATTTCTTTTTTCATTTTAAGGCTATTTGTGGGAAACACCACCATCTGTGGGCTGTGTATACTAGTGGACCACCTAATTCCAGGTTGTGTCCAAAGCAGCCAGAAGGAGGTAGAGGGCAATGTGTTCATGGTCAGTATGTCCATCTGACCCTTAGAACTGAGTTCTTAAAGTAAATACTCACCCTGCCACACACAACTACTGCCCAAGTGTCTTTTATTTGGTGTTTCCAAGCCACTAATAGATTTGAGCTGGTTCAAATATAAGAGTAAAATAAGCATATAATTTGTGTGACCACTAAATCATTGTCTAAAACAGAGTAAAGGTTGTTCTTAAGAAAAATACCATCATCATCAGCTGGACATTACAGGGTCAAATCCCCACAGTGATTATAATACCAGTGTGTGTCCACAACAGATTTACATATGCATTTCATTGTTAATAAATGGTTGATGAGTAAATGAGAATTAAATACGCATATATGACACCATATATACACATATAATGTTTATGTGCATTAAAATATTTCTCTGCTAAGTACTTATACCAAGAGACAGACAAGACAGATAAAGAGACAGGAGAGTGAGAGAGAGAGAGAGAGAGAGAGAGAGAGAGAGAGAGAGAGAGAGAGAGAGAGAGAGAGAGAGAATTTAAATGTTTGCAAGTAGTGCTCTTCCCAACTGGATGTTCAGAGGTGGATTCCCATTCATCCCACCTTCCAGGCCAGTGCTTTGCCATCTTTGGCTGAGAAGTAATGATGTGTCCATTAATGCCATCACAAGATAGGAACAAAGCTTGTGAATGTAAAGAATGGAATCCTTTTGAGGACAGCTCAGTGGCTCTCGATGGTGTGCTGTGGCTTTTGGACCCCAGTGACCATCTAGAAGTGTTCCTGGCAGAACACACAGGGTGGGAGTAGAAGTGTGACCTCAGAAGTTGCCATGGTGTCAGGAGTGCTGGAGTAAGCATGACATTCGTCTCAGGTGCAGATAATGCAGACTGGCAGAAACGATGGAGTGGGAGGTCAGGTGGATTCTGATGGGCCCCAACCAGTCTAGTGACTGTGGAGTTTCCAGAAACACATTATTTAGGAGGGGTCTTTAGAAATGTCTAGTGAGCAGATGGCTTCAGCCAGCAGGGAGGTTGAGCCTGGGAGGATGACAAGAGCCCAGGTCACAGAGGGAGTGAGCTGGGAAGTGAAGAGCCACTTTCAAGGACTCCATGTTTTAAGTTGGCAAAGGTCCCAAAGTCAAGTATAAAACCAATATAAGGAAGAAGGCCACCAAGGTCAGGATGGATATCCATTGGATTATACCCACAAGATGGCTGGTACAGGGCACAGGGCAATTTCAGGAAGAGTCCCATGGAGGAACTTTAAAGGAGGATGTTCAGAAAACACATCAAGTTTTTTTCTTTAAATATTGGCATGAAGTAACGAACACTAGAGCATAGAATTCTACATGGTGTGCACGCGTGCATGTGTCTGTGTGTGTGTGCATGCCCAACTAGCGTTAACTGGGACCATTTCAGGCTCTCCTGAACCAGGAGTGCAGGAAGCCCATGCTTTAGCACTTGCTGACAGAGTTCTGTGGCTTTCAGTGAGGACTGTTTGCCCATCAATTACACTTCTGATGGTTGTTCCTAACACTCTGGTTTGATTTTTCTGGAGCCACTCAGATCATATCACTCTCAGTATGAAGTTGTAGTGACCTGCCCCCGAATCTGTCAAGGCAGTATCTCAGTTTTCAGTAATCTCCCAGCAGCTTAAGCTCTCCTATCCTAAGAAGAATTTCTCAAGAGAATTTTTCTCAATTTCACACTTTTACTAGCTCGATATTGTCTGTATTTTTACCCAAACCGGAGGCAGTGAGTCTCCATTTCCCACCATCCTGGTGTGTGTGTGGTGGCGGCTCACGGCTGCGCTAAACTGTGTCCCCTCACTGTGGGACGAGCCAAGCTCCTCTCATCTGCATGTCCTGCCTGTTGACAACGTCTACGTCCTCTTTAATGAAATGTCCGCTTAACGTTCTCCTAAAAGTAGGGTTTGTCCCCTCCTTCTGGGGCTGGAAATATTTTTATCTCTCCTAAGATGAAATTGTTTCTCAGATTTATTAATTTTGAAGAATTCTTTCCAATTATTGACTCAAATTCTAGTGTTCTCACTGATGTATTTCATAGAGAAGTTTTAACTTTCATGAATTCCATCTTTTTTACTTTGTAAATGTGTGTTTTATCTTGAAGTAGATTTAGATTTACATTAAAAACTGTGAAGTTAGCATAAAAATATCTTAATATTCCACACCCAGTTCCTCTATGATTGACAGACTTCCTCAGCATGGCTACTAGTCACAGTTAAAACTACCATGCAGACATTGCTGTTAATTAAGTCCCATTTACTTAGTTTCCTTTTGTCCCAGGATCCCTGCAGGATCTCACATTACATCTATTCCTTTTCTGACCTCAGGCTCCTCTTTACTGTAGCAGTTGCTTGTACTTTCCTCATTTTCAGTGACTGTCAGTGTTTGGAGGACTGGTTGCTTCACAGAAGATCTTTTAATGCTGCCTTGCCTTGTCTGGGCATTTGCTTATGAATACAGGTATAGGCTTGTTGGGGGCTACATTTGAAAGAAATGATGCCCAGAGCCCATGTGACAAGCCTGGAACAGTGGTACACATCCCCAATCTCAGCACTGGAGAGGCAGTGACAGCTGGGTCCTCAGAGCTCCCTGTCCAGCTAGTTTAGCTGGACTGACCAGCTCCAGGTACAGAGAGACCCTCAGAAAACTACGATGGAGAGTGTAAAGACACCTAACGTGGAGCTCTGGCCTCTGTGTGCGAATGCACAGGATGTGCACCTGTACATGTGTAAAAACGCACATATGAAATAAGTGGAGTGCCATGATGATCTTTTAGCTAGTTTTAAATTTTTATTAGTTACTTTTCTGTGGCTGTGACAAAGCACCATGACCAAGAGAACTCACAAAATGAAGTGTCTTAATTTGGGTTTATGGCTGCAGAGGGCTAGAGCCCAGAGTGGCAGAGTGAACAACTGCATGGCAGCAGAAACAGCTGAGAACACACATCTCAAAAACTGCAAGCAAGAGGCAGAGAGCACACTGGGAAACCTCAAAGCCTGATGCCCCTGTGACACACCTCCTAATTCTCCCAAAACAATTCCACCAACTGGGGACAAGTATTCAAATATATAAGCCCATGAGACCATTCTCTTTCAAAACACCATAGCACTTTGGGGCATGATAAACCAATAAGCAGTTCCCCACCTCCTTTTATCTACAGCACTTACATTGTTGGCTTTACGTTGGTGTCTACATTGCCTTTTGAAATAATTTTGTGTGTAATGTGAGCAAAGTGTCCTGGTCTTGCTTTGTGTGACATGGATACCCAGTTTTCACAGTGGCACTTCTTTTTTTTTTTTTTTTTTTTTTTTTGGGTTTTTCGAGACAGGGTTTCTCTGTGTAGCTTTGTGCCTTTCCTGGAACTCACTTGGTAGCCCAGGCTGGCCTCGAACTCACAGAGATCCGCCTGGCTCTGCCTCCCGAGTGCTGGGATTAAAGGCGTGTGCCACCACCGCCCGGCCTTACAGTGGCACTTCTTTAAGAAAATAGTACTTACCAGACAATGACCACCTCCCCTTCTACAAGTCACTGGCTGTGTGATTACACAGGATTCATCACTGAACACTGTTTTCTCTCAGGAATCTATAAGTCTCTTTTTTTCTTATTTCAATATCACACTGTCCTGATTTCCGAGCTTTATACAGATTCTGAGGTCAAGTAAAAGATAATTTAACCTTGTTTTTATGCTATTTGCATTTTTGTATCAAAATGCATTTTAAAACCAACTTATTGACTTCTACAAAACTCACTCTCTTGGAGTTTTCCTGGGATCATATTCAATTTGTTCATTAACTTTGGGGGAAATTTCATGTTATGACCCAAGAAAATATTGCATGATTTTAAGACTTGAAATTTTTTTGAAATTCATCTTACAGTTTAGCATATGATCCTCTGAAAATCATGAACTGCCTTTCGATGGACACTTACATTCTCTGCTTTGGGATTCTCCATAAGCAGCTTCAAATACAGGCACCTGGTTCCATCTTGGCCCACCCTGCCATTTTCTATGAAGAGGCTGCTCAGTGACCGTGGTTTCCTTTCCTACTTCAGATTCACAGGGGTACAGGGCTGGTGATTTGTGTCCCTGCACTGGGAATACTGTGGTGGTATTGTGTTCCCCAAAATATAGTGCACGCTAATAAACTTATCTGGGGTCAGAAAAGAGAACAGCCCCAATATTAAACATAGAGGATAGGCAGTGGTAGCACATGCCTTTAATCCTAGCATTCCAGAGGCAGAGATCTACTTTGATCTCTGTGAGTTCAAGGCCACATTGGAAACAGCCAGGCATGGTGACTCACGCCTTTAATCCCAGGATGTGAGCCTTTAATCCCAGGGAGTGATGGCAGAAAGCACAAAGATATATAAGTCTTGAGGACCAGAAACTAGAAACTTTTGGCCTGGTTAAGCTTTCAGGCTTTTGAGCAGCATAGTTCAGCTGAGATTCATTCGGATGAGGACTCAGAGGCTTCCAGTCTGAGGAAACAGGATCAGCTGAGGAACTGGTGAGGTGAGGTAGCTGTGGCTTGCTCTGCTTCTCTGATCTTCCAGCATTCACCCCAGTACCCAGCCCAGATTTGTTTTCATTAATAAGATCCTTTAAGATTCATGCTACAGAATACACTTGGTATCAATTCAACAACTATATCAACTAGTGAAGAGAATGGATCTCACTTATCAGCACTACAAAGAAATAATAAGTATTTGATGCAGTTGATATGTTAATTAGCCCAACCCTACCATTTTGCAGTGTACATGCATGAAAACATATACCCCACTACTACATACAATTTCTATTGGTCCACCACAAACACTTCTGAATGTTTATTTTTAGTTAAAGTATTTTATCTTCCATACTTAATGTATATGTTTTACTCTCTCTGATTTTAAGAGCCCAGCTCACGGTTTCTGTTCTTGTCTTCATTAAGGATTACTTGATTGTTCCCTTTTGGTATTCCTGTGTGCAACTCATTGATCTTCTTAGAGGGTCTGCCTGGGACACCACTAAGAGCCTGATGAATCAGCAAGGCCTCTGAGGATGAGGACTCCTGGACTTCATTCCTCATGGGTTGATCTTTGCCACACCATGGAGAGCACCATGACCACTTTACTCACATGCCGGTGTTTGGTAATGTCAAGGACTTGCTAGTGTAGAGGCCTGTTTTCTTCCTTTGTGTGGTCTGGATAATCTTTTCTGCTCTCTGGTCCAAAGGCTTTCCATGTAGAAAGTGAAGGCAAACACACTTTGTTCATGCTACTTACTCTCCCCAAAGTTTCCACAACATTACCTTTTCTGATATGCCCTGATTCCAATATCTAAAGAATTATTATTATTTTTCTTTTCTTTTTTCTTTCTTTCTTTCTTTCTTTTTTTTTTTTTTTTTTTTTTTTTTTTTTGGTTTAACTCTCTGGTTACTTGTGGTGGGCATTTTGGATTTTTAAGCTTACCTTACTAAGCTGTTTGCTAAATAAAACCAGATTATAGCACTGTTCATATGATTTAAATACAATGTGGAGTCATATGACATCATACTTAGAACATCCAGGATGTACCCAAAATCATTTGGCAAAAAAATGAAGGAACAAGGGCTGGAGAGATGCTCAGAGGTTAAGAGCACTGACTGCTCTTCCAGAGGTCCTGAGTTCAATTCCCAGCAACCACATAGTGTCTCACAACCACCTGTAATGAGATCTGTCACCCTCTCCTGTATAATAAATAAATCTTTAAAAAAAATGAAGGAACAAAATCTTAGCTCCTACAGAGACTCAGCTGATGCCAAGGTTAAGATGTCACCAGGGTGTCCCCGTCCCTGGGATTCCAAGGTAAATGCTGCAAGCAGTTATAACACATGGGCTTCAGAAGCATTGGGACCCTTAGGATTGATTGAGAAAAGAGCAAGTCTGAGCAAATGGACAAAAGACACAGAGAAACAAACAAATATGGAATTGAAAATAAAAAGCCCGAGAAACTGAGAAGACAATTAGAGTTTAAGAATGACTGTCACACAGAGTCCTGGAGAACACTGACAGATCTCTGGTATCTATGCCACTGGAATACCAGAGGAGAGAGTTTGATGTTGGAAAATGTCTGAGGTTATTGATATAGCAGAAAACATCCTCTGTGTTGGCCTGGAGAAACTGAGGGCCACCCTGGCAGTATCAGGCCAAGGGAAACTGCTGCAGATGCAGCACAGTAAGACAGCTGAAAAGCAACGGCAACAAAGTTCACTACCCACAAATGTTCTGCACTGTATTGGGGGGTGGGGATGCAGGGATCAGCCTTTCCCATCAGAAGCCAGGGACACCAGAAACTCTCTAAGGTGCTTTATGAGAGCCGTGAGCCCTGGGCTCCAGATGCAAGCACGGTGTGCTATGAATGAATACAATGAAACTTCCTCAATGAAGAGAGAACCAGAGAAGTCACAGGCCAAGGACCTTTGCATAACCCAGTGTCAGGACATGTTTCCATAGAAGGGGAATGGCATTTGAAGAACATCAGCCCGAGAATGGGAGTGGATGAGAGATGTGGGGTTTAGCGTGCTCATTGCTGACATTCCTAAAGCACTTTTGTTATTTGAAAGCAACCTGTATGGTATTTAATACTTGGGGGTTTAATACATGCAGATGTTGTGTAGAAGACAACTGTAATATTAAAAGGAAGGGAATGTCCAGAGGGCTTCAAGAGAGAATATTGGTGCTAAGAGACCATGAGAAATTAAGTATGTAGATTTCAGTCCTTGGAGAAACCCTTAAAACTAATACACACACATGAGCATGGATGCATATTCATACACACATATGAATATGTAAGGATATATGTGGATGGATATGAATGCATAAGCATATAATATATACAGATATGAATATTTATACTCACAAAGGTATAGAGAGAAACAGTAAAAAATGCAGTAGATGTTAGAACTGCAGTGGGATGCTAAAAATATGCAAATGATCCAACAGAGCAGGAAAAGACGAAAGTCTGAGACAAAAATGGAGAGAAAACAAAACCAATAATAAAATGGCAAGTCTGGGTCTAGGCGGAATGTGAACTCACAGTGGTGTGCTTGCCTGCGTAAGACATGCATTAGGTCATACAACTCCACGTGCCAACATGGATGGAGGCAAGGTTCACAAGACCCCACCTCTGGTTGGAAGGCTGCAGCCCATCAATGGCCACTGAGGAAGGGAATCAGGTGTTCTTCTTCAGTGAGCCTCCTGACAGATCACACAAGCCCTGAACCCGTGTACAAATGGGCCATACTTCCAGCTCCCTGTGTGCACACTTTGCATTGGCTGCAGTGAGCACAGACATGACTCATCAACACAAGCTATTGGAGGTGTGTTGTCAGGGTAACCATGTGTGACGGATCAGATGAATGGACAGTAAGGACCCCTCATTCTGAGTGGTCTGCAGAGAACAAGGCTGACAGCATGACAGGTGGCTAAGGGCACATTTGAATGGAGATTTTTAACTTAGTGGCTGTCTTACTTAGGGTTTCTATCGATGTGAAGAGACACCATGACCACAACAACTCATTAAAAAAAACATTTAGTGGGGTGGCTTACAGTTCAGATGTTTCGTCCATTGTTAGCATAACGGAAAGTAGGGTGGCTTCCCGGCAGACACGGTGCTGGAGAAGGAGCTGAGAGTTCTACATCTTGATCCTCAGGTAGCGGAAGGAGACTGTGTGCCACACTGGGCATAGCTTGAGCATATGAGACCACAAAGCTCACCTCCAACGTAACATACTCCCTCCAACAAGGCCACACCTCCTAATAGTGCCACTCCCTATGGGCCAAGCATTCAAACATACGAGTCTATGGGGCCATTCCTATTCAAACCACCCCATCTGCCATTTTAGGATTTTTAACCTAAGTGCCCAGTTTGTGCAAAAGTCAACACAGAGGCTCATAAATAAAGTGTTGAGAGTAAGTACCTGTGAGTGCTCAACTCTAAATGGGGTGTGTAAGCCACACACTCCACCCCGAAAGGAGTGTCACAGACACGGGAGCAGAAGGAAGGAATGAGAACGGGAGGATGGGGAGAAAGTTGTGAGATGTGGTTTCTGGACATGATGGGGTGCTGCAGGTGTGAACAGGAAGCATCAGCACAAGACGAGTAAGATAAAGCCAGTCACCATTCAAGCATGGACGGCGGAGGGGATCATGATGCTCCACCCCTAGCTGAGGACCTATTGCCATGTGACCGCTGATGAGAGAGGGAGGTTCACTTCTCTTTGTGGGTGTGGCCTTGGGTGGCTTCCAGTGATTCAGTGGATGGCCCCACACCCATCCACATACTGGTGACACTACTGGACTCAGTAAGTAATGAAGAGAAGAGGAAAAGGAAGAGAAAGGCATGAAGGTAGAAAGGGAGGTGTTGGAGAGCAAGGGATGTGGGAAGGGAATTGGGGAACATATTCTGAATGTACCTTGTATGCATCCTTTGATGAAAACTCTCTATGTAGCGCAATTAAGAGAAAAATATGACACAATGTCCACAGCACTAGGTTAGCAGGAAGCGAGCTATCATTCAGGGTGCAATGCTATGGGCCTTCTGATTAGCAAGGTTGGAAGGCTCTGCTAGAAACACCATTGAGAACCAGAGCATCAATGCTGACAGGAAGAACCCAATTCCAGGCCAAGAAAACAGGCAGGACTGAAGGTGGACAGTGCAGATACTAACCGAGTTTCACAAGCAGGCACAGTGGTGTTAAACACAGACTAGCACACCCAAGAACGGGGGGGGGGGCAATACGGCCCCTGAAAGAGAAACATGCATGTAACTGATCCCATTGCATTCATCTCTCCTTAACAGATGAACTCACCCAAGAATATCTTCACAAGGGTCCCAGAGAGCCAGGCTCTGAGCACGGTCAGTTCTTCAGCTGTAAAGTGTAACCAGAAGCAAGCCAGAGCTATTGGGGGCCTCCCAGTCCTCCACCAACAAGGCAGATGCTTAGCAAATGTTCCTGCAACTCTCACCAGGGAAGTCTGCCACCCTGGTCAGCACACTCACTCGTTAGTGACGCTGTGTCACACAAACTGCATTTTTAAAGTCAGAGGAGAATTGAACCAAGGAGAGAAAGGCATCTTCCAACTCTTAGAAATTAAGCAGCACCATTGTGAATAATCTAAAAGGAGGATATTTTAAAGAATGCAGAACTATTCTGAAGAAAAGAGGGGAAGTGTGTTGGCTCAATTTTCTGAGGTGACTTGAAGAAAAGCTTGAAGTGTACAAGAAAAACTAAAAACAGTTTCACACCAAAGCAGTACACATCCTTTTCCTAAATGAAAGAAATAAGCACACACTAAGAATGGCTGGAAGTAATGGAAGAGCAAGACACATGAGGATGAAAACGTATGACCCAGAGGATGTGGCAAACTCTGGATGCAGTTTCTTGGAACCAGTCAACAGAAACGGCAAACTTTGAGCTATACCCACAAGGAGAAAACAGAGACAAAAGGATTTAAATTACCTATCCACAGAAACGATGGCTTCACCTCACAGACATTACAGGGTTGAAAAGAGAGTGCTGGACATAAGCAACCCTGCACTGGAAACATTTACTGTTTGCGTAGGAGGGGTCAGTGGCTCCCATGTAGGGGGAAGGTCAAGGGAGTATGAAACAGGCATTTTAAAATAATTTACTAGAGGATAACTTGTTAACTCACATATCTTTAAAAGACCCCAAACAGTAAAAATGTATCTAATTAAAAACGGGCAAAGGATTTGTACAAATGGCTCCAAAGACCCAGACCCAGACAAGCAGGGGAAGAGATATTTATGACACTACTGTAGAAAACGTTAGTGTTTCAAGTTAACCACCCCTTTCCCATATCACCCAGGACAACATCCTTAGAATTAACAATCCTAGAGTAACAAAAATGTATGTTCCTGACACCCACGCAAATGATACCCCAGCCACTCTCTCAGTAACAGCCTAACGATGAGCTGTGCCTCCGGTATCTGGCCACAGACAGTTGGGTCTGCCCTGTGCCTGTCCTGTGGTGGACTCTCCAGCCACAGAAAAGAGGGTGCTGACAGGCGAGGTGTGAATGCCACTCACGGACACTGTGCTGGGGGGAGGAGCTGCCGGCTTGCACAGTCACAGGCTGCACAGTAGCACTCGTGCCTGGGTGGCATTCCCTGAGGAAGACTTAGTCCCGAGGCTCCTGGGGGTGGGTGTCAAAGCTGCAGAGGCAGATGCAGAGGCAGGAGAACATGGTGTTGATGTGAGGAGCGTCATAGTTCTGATGGTATTCGCAGACCACAGCAGCCTGTGAAAGGACGTGCCTACTGGTGTAAGTTTAAAAATTAAAGTCTAGGGAAGAGCCTGAAAGCCAACGACGACGATGGTCATGACAAGGGTACTTGATCTAGTAATAAAATGCCGGTTGCAAACAGTGTAGCAACGTTAGAAGAAAAACCTTAAAATGCTGACTGAATTAAGTTACACTGCAAAACTGTGGGTTCCATCTGACGTCAAATGTCATCGTGGAGCCATCCAAAGGGGAAAGGGGATAAAAGGCCTGATACTTCTGCCATATTCTAGGTGATTTCTTCTATGATCCTTTATTCTATAATTGCTGGTGTGATGGTGTATTATTTATTATGTACAAAGTTATCTGAAAAAAATGTAACACATTTATCCATAGAATGCATCTTGTATATAACAACATAAAGGGTTTCCATATTGTCTAAAAACAACAACAAAAAAAATCATCCTGTGTGCAGAAACTGGCCCAAATGTCCCATGTTTTCTCTGGGATGTGCTCTGTTAGTTGGTCCACACCATGATAGGGACGTTAAGGATATTCTAGGAAGAATGGTGTCCTCCACAAAACTCCAAGGTGAAACAAACACAGAGAAACTCATGCAAAGTGAGGTGATGAATCTGAATTAGTCATTCAACAGTCAGTGTTTAAAATTTTTATTTTAATTTAAAAAAGTCTATGCACATCAATGTTTTGTCTGCACATATGTCTGTGTACTACTATGTGCCTAGTGACTCAGAAGGCCAGAAGATCCCCTGGAACTGGAGTTATAGACAGTTGTGAGCCACCATGTCAATGCTAGGAATTGAACCTGGGTCCTTTGGAAGAGCAGTCAGTGCTCTTGAGAGCTGAGCGGTCTCTCGAGCCTGCCAGTGAGTCTTTCAACAGGATGTAATGCCGAGAGAAATAGAGTTGCGTTTTGACGCCTGAGAAGCATGTATGAAAGGCAGCCTGCAGAGTGTTGATATTTGTTCCAAGTCAGATGATGACAGAGCAACACGCTTACTTTATTCTACTCAGTGTTTATAAAGGCAGAAGACGGAAGGGTAGGACAATCAGGCACTTTCCACAAAACCACGAGGACTTGCAGTAATCAGAATTCAAAGCTGGGCACGGCAGCCTGTGGGCCTGTAGTCCCAGCTCTGTGGAGGCGGAGTCAGAGACATCCCTGCAGTTGCTCAGTAGCTGGTCTCGCCAAGTCAGTGGGCTCCAGTGTTCTAAGCCACAGGTTTTCATTTCTCGTTAGGGGAATCGCCATCCTGGCTGGCGTTGGTGAGGTGGTGTTCAGAGAGGCAGCCCCACCAGTGCCGCCCAAGAACCACAGACCCCCAGCTCACGATCAAGAGACAGCGACGCAGATTAATTCAGATCACCAGAATCAAAGAAGGCAGCTGTTGGAGCCAGAGGCCAAGTGTATAAAACATACAAACAACCCGAAGCACGCAGCCCTGGTGCTTGGACAGGCTTTCCAGGAGCTTCAGCTTGGAGATGGGGCAAGTGGGACCTTCTGGCCCTCTGTCCCTTGCCCCGACTTTCTGGTGTTCTGTCTAACAAGAGGAGTGCTGTGACCCATAATTGCAGAGGATCCGCAGCAGGTTTCAGGGAGCCTGTGAGCAGCAGTGCCCAGCAGCCTCCATCTGCCGCCGCTCCTGCGCCTCCCATGGGGCGCCCCGGCTAATTTTTCAGTCAATTAGCGGAGGGTGCTTTTGTTCTGTCATTCACCCCCTGGGCTCTGCTTACACCCGAGCTCCGGTGTTCAGATGGGCTTGGTTTGGAGAAGCATATTGTGTTGGTTTTTTCTGTGACCCTGTGACATTGTTGGGCAAA
The DNA here is from genome assembly GCF_049852395.1 of Peromyscus maniculatus bairdii. Classification (NCBI taxonomy): domain Eukaryota; kingdom Metazoa; phylum Chordata; class Mammalia; order Rodentia; family Cricetidae; genus Peromyscus; species Peromyscus maniculatus. The sequence goes on along the minus strand of NC_134866.1, from coordinate 2,540,655 downwards.
CGTTATCTCGGTAATCTGGGCAATTTGCAGAAAAGCCCAGGAGCTGTGCTTTTATCTCTCTCTCTCTCTCTCTCTCTCTCTCTCTCTCTCTCTCTCTCTCTCTCTCTCTCTCTCTCTCTCTCTCTCTCTGAGCAGGGGACTGTGCTAAGCTGTTTTCACATGCACCCATGTTCTGTGGAACTCTACATTTTGTGTACAGTTTATTCGTCGAAAGCACACAGAAGTCTGTCGCTTTAAAATGGCATGCGGTTTTGCTGGGCAGACACGAGTTTGTTCATTCACTCATCGGGGTGGCCTAGTGACTCCAGACCTAGAGAGACTACATGCTTCTCTGAGAAGATCCAGACAAGCATGCGTCTAGAATCTGGCATTGCCATGTGACTCGGTTTCCTGACACAAAGTGGAAAAGAACCAGGAAAAAGTGTGACCCCTTTAAGGGCCTCTACGGATCCAGGTGTCCATGGAGAAGCCTTCCCAACTTGATGCTTCTCTCTCCCATGGCATCATGGGAGGCACTGGCCACCATCTGTGCCAGTGCCTACAAATCCTCTGCTGTCCTTTCCCCTGGATGGACTCGGAGAACATCCCGTGTCCCCAGTGTGATGCCTGACCCAGGTCACCTGGATGGATTGGGAGTGAAGGTCCCAACATCCCCACTCTATGTTCTCTGCGTCCTTTATGTACGGTGAGATCTTACCAGTTGCTGCACTCAGGTAAGTGCTAGCTCCTCCAGTCTATGATGCTAAGTGATTCTTTTCTCCACTTTTCTCTAAAATGAAAATTGTCTTCCCCTGTGTCATAAGGAAAAGCCATTAGAGTTCAACATGTTGAATGAGGTCTCAGTTAAAACATTTCTAGTTGAAATCTACTCCATCATTTCCTACCTCCCCCCCCCCAAGGTCTGGGCGGCTTCGGCGGTATTTCTGATGCTGACTGCCATGGCCATCAGTGATCCTCTTCACTGGGCCACAGCCACCTTGCTCCGTCACATGCAGCCCCAGCCAGCTCCTCCCTGGCCTGTTCTCACTGCTATTCTCTCCTCATTTCATCTTTCCAGCATACCCAGCCCTCCCTCCTACCCTGATCACCACCTTCCTGCCCGTGATTGTCCCAGCTGGATGCTCAGGACTCTGCTTCCTCTCTGCTTTCACGTGCCCGGTCTCTTGGCTGTCTCTTCCCACAGTTAATAAATATACCTTTCCTTCTCCATGTGGGGTGATAAAATATTCACTGGGTCTGAGCAGGGGTTAACAGATTTCTGCAAATTTCATCGTGTGACAGCCTGTCCTGCATAATCCTCTCAAGCTGTCTCATGTTCGGGGCAGTGCAGTATTACACTTGTCTCCCTGTCCCCAGCATATGGGGCTGTGTCTACCCCCAGGCCCCACTCCCCCTCGTTCACGGCTTTTAAAATGATAACATTTGGCAAAGCCAGCTCGAAGAAAGCGCACTCCCTCCACAGTGGTAACAAAGGGCCACCAGAGGCCTGACCAGAGTGGCCAATCATGGCGCTCTTCACCGGGTAATGAGGGGGCTTCCTCTTGCTGCTGACACCCAGTGCCCAGGGGGCTGGAGGGCCGTTCTCCACTTAATTACACAGTCTCCCTCTTAAGTGCTCCAGCCACTGAGCTTTTCAGCTGTGCAGGCCTTCCACCGGTCACCTCCCCCACCGCCACATCGATCGGGGCCTGGAGGTCCCATGAATGAGAGACAGAAGCAACGGCTCGGCCATCAGAGAAGGTGGGGGACAGAGACACAGGAAAAGAGGGACAGCCACGCACGGAGATAGAAAAAGGCAGATAGGAGAGCCTCTGGGAGAGGGCAGGAAGCAGCGGAGAAGTGCTCGGTCCTTGCTTCCTCTCTGTGTAAAAACCCTTCATGCGAATGGGGCCAAGGTGCCAAGCACAAGCCCAAATGGCAAGAGACAAGTGTACCCATCAAGGAAATGGGGCAGGGGCGTGGGGCATGAACAGGAATAACAAGGAGACAAGCACGTGGAACCCAGAGTATCACCTGCAGTGAAAAGGAGGAAGGAGAAAGGAAGAGTGTCATGGAAACAGGGGCACTCACAAGAAGAAGGGAGGAGACAGGGTTTCAGGGAAGCAGCACCCAAGCACACACACCAGCTCCTGCTTGACTCAAAAGGAATACAGGCAATTGTGTTGCAGGCCTCCTCTGGCTTGGTGATGGCAAGCAAGTTTCGTGCTACTTGGTGAGGGAGAAGCCAATTGGTATTGCAGCCAGCTGTCATATCACTATCTAGCCACAAAGCCCAGGCTCTTTTCCCTTCTGTCATCCTCAGCCTCTCCCAGCCACCCACCTGTTTTGGTGCTAAGATGCTCAGATGGAGTGGGGTCTGGTGTTCCTGTCATGGGAAGCTGGTCTACTTGCCCATGAGTGAGTTGTATATTCTTGCCCTGTCTGAACCCCCCAGTGTTTATAATTGGATAGATAAAATTTATTGGATTTAAAATTGTGTGTCACTTGTCTTATCAAGAAATTGTTCAGGATTTGATCCTGTGAGCCTAGGCTCCTTCTCTTCTCTATGTAAAACTCAGGTTGGCTTGGAGAGCCAAGCATGAGTTTTGAAGTTCATCGGACTCAGCATGGCTGTCCCATACAAGAAGCTGCCCTACATGGGCACACTGCCCCTGGGTGCCCCCACTGCGCCCCATTGTGTCCTGCTCTTTGTCATTATCTAAGCGGCAATACAGTGTCATCTCGTAAGGCTCAAGTGGTTCAGCTTTAACTCCACCCACTTAACAGGTGCAGGGTATGGGAGTCTTCAGGACACTTGAGCAGGGGCCTTCTTCCTCCTCTCTGATAAGAAGCTCAATGAGCCATGCTCTTATTAAGCCAGGCTCTGGTCCTAGCTAGCTGGGGAGGTTCTGGAAAGCCTGAGCTGTCCAGAAAGACTTCTTTGAACATCTTAGCAAGTCAACAGAGAAGCTTGTGACACATCCAGGATGTCCAAGCAAAAGCAAAGACTTAAAGAACCCTTCCATGTAAGTGTAGCTTCTTGGGGTTACTCATGACAGGTCACCCAGGGCAGTCACATCACTGAAAAGCCAACCCAGCCTGGGTGAGACTCACAGCTGTATCTTTGGCCAAGGTGACTTGCAGGCAGCTCAACTAGCTGGAAGAGTCTCTACTGCCCAAGGATTGTTCCTGCTTTTTAACTCTGAGAAGAAGATGAGTTAATTTTGTGACTGTCAGATTAATGCTTTCCAAGAGGTGCTTTGGGGGTTAGAGAGGCTGTTGAGTCAGCTTTCATGCAGCCCATGTTGGCCTCAAGCTCTATAATGGAAGCTGGCATTGGACTCCTAATCTTGCTGCCTCCACTCTCCAAAGGTGAGGATTAGAGGTGTGTATAACCATGCCCAGACCTAAGAGATTTGAAAATGCACTTGTTGCATTCAACATATCTCAGTTCAAAATATTTACATTTCCCTTAATGATTTCATCTTTTACTTATTGGTTGGGTAGAAGACTGTATCTCAATTTCTAAAGAGGTGTGGGCTCCCTTATCTTTTTAGTTACTGAGTTCTAGTTAATTTCTATGGCTTTTACTAACAGGCTTATTTCAACTCCTTGAAATGCATTGGTCCTTTGTGGCTCTCAATACGTATTAGTCTCAAAAACCTTCCATGCTCTCTGAATAAGGGTTCTGTGGTTGTGGTAGAAGGTGTGTGGGTTAGGTCAGACAGGCTTGCTGTGATACACAAATCTCCCTTGTATGGGTTTTTTTCTCCTTGTATCAATTAATGAGAGAAGTGCAATAAAATAAAAACAATATTTTTGTCTTTTACCTTTTCTCCTCCCATTAGTTTTTGCATTCAGTAACATGAAACTATGTTTTGGGCAGCATGAGTCTTCAAGACTACTGTGTCTCTGTTGATTTGACCCACAGCCACCTTGAAATACATCAGTTAATCTTAGTAACAATCCACTTCTCTACACCACCTGCATCTGCTTTTCATGCCACCGCATCTTTTTGTTTTGCTTGGTAACTGGGATGTGCTTTCTGCTTTCTAGGATCTGGATCCTTGTTTATGTTAAGTATGTTTTGTAAAGAACATCTGTCTTCTTCTTGTTTCTCTTTAACAAATAGCAATGATTTATCTTCTCTTAATTTTGGTGTTTTCAGATGTGATCTCACTATGTAGCTAGCTTGGGTTAGCCATGTACTCAGAATCCCCCAACTTCAGCATTTGTCCTGCTGGGATAGCAAACAGGTACCACCTCACCTAGCCAGTTTTTTTTTTTTTAAATAGGATTTAAGATAGTAACATTAAAAGAAACCATTGACATAGTTGGGACTAGACTTCTCATCTTCCTGTTCTTGTAGTCCTTGTCTGTGGACCTGTAGTCTTGTTCTTTGCTCACAGCTTCAGATTAATCAACACCAGTGTCTGTCTACCTTCCTTTGTTATCACTTAATTTTACAGTCTTATGTTGATTTCACAGGGATGTCCTGGGTATTTCATTAGGGAACCACAAATTAAGTTTCTGCTTTTATGGTGTCTAGACCAAGGTGAGGCCCTTCTGAATTTAACTTCATTAATCCATGCCCTCTTTATTTCAACTCATATTATTTTACATCTGCTAAATTTTACCACATCTTACTTTTCTGTTCTATGTTTTTGTCAAGACTATCTATTTCTCGTCAGTGGAAAATCTCTCTTTCTCTTTCTTTCCATTTATCTGTCCTTCCTCCTTCATGTGCATCCACTATAGATATATTTTAACTCAATACTTTTCTTCTAGGCAAACTGAAATAACTTTTGTATCTAAATCAGCTTTTTGAAAGATTAAAAACCCAACAAACCCGTGAAATTATGACACAGAACTTTCTTACCAACCTGCTCAGCATTGTTTTACCTATTCTGAGTCATCATATATTTTTAAACCACACTGTGATAGTCACTGATATAATTTTTCTCACTGTAATATTTCTTAGGACGTTTTCTCATTGAGTAAAATGCAGCTGGCAGCCTTTATATTCCAGTGTATGATGGCATTGCATTCCTCTTTACTGTTGACTCATTATCTATTGTGTGACCACAATTTGTTTTTCCAGTTTCCAATAGTAGCATTGGGCTGTTTTTTTCAGCTCATGAGCACAATTAACACAAAGTTGATAAACATTCATGAATATATTTTGTGACTGTATTCTGTCATTTTTTCTATAGATAAACATGTAAATGTAGATTTGATTGGCCTTTGGAAAATAATCATAAGATTTACAAAGAAGAAGAAAAAAGAGGAGAGGATAGAACATTTTCCAAATAGCTCTTTGATTTTTTTCCAAATAAAGATTTCTGAGCATCATAGCTGTTCTCTGTCTTCACTAATATCCAGTGCTGGGAGCCTGTTTTTTTTTTTTTTTTTTTTTTTTTTTTTTTTTTTTTTGTTGTTGTTGTTGTTGTTGTTTTGTTTTGTTTTGTTTTGAAAAACAAAACAAAACTTGTTTCTCACAATGATTTAAATTCTGCCTAATGACTTATGACTCATGCATTTATTATTATTTGTAATGTATCCTTGATGCAGAAATTATTCAAATCTTCTGTTATTTAGAAAAGTCAGTTCACACATCTTACTGTGGTGTGACTGCTTTAAAGGATGTTCTGAATATAAGTTTTCTATAAGACATATTTTGCAAATTTTTTAGTTTGTGTTTCCTCCTTTTCATTTTCTTAATGTCATCTTTATGAAATCTATTAATTTTTTCTCTTATAGCTTATACTTTCCTAGCTTAAAATCATCAACATGTTTTTTTCTCTTATAAATTTCATAGCTTCAGCCATTGTATTTTAGTACAGTTTTTTCAAGTTATTTGTGTGTGTGTGTGTGTGTGTGTGTGTGTGTGTGTGTGAACGGCATGAGAGAATTATGTTTATTCCACAAGATGGCTATCCAAATTCCCCCAATCTGTGAAAGAGAATATTTCTACACTGAGCAGCTTTGTCAAAGCTTGGCTGGAGGCACTTAGCTCTAAGGATGAACTCTTCATCATGATTTCCTGCTTTACCGTACACATACAGTGCCAGCACTCCATGTTCTGTTTTTTTTAATTACTTAAATTTTTTTATGCAATGTATTTTGATCACAGTCTTTCCCCTCCCACAACTCCTCCCAGACCCTCCCCACCTCCCTCCCCATCTCCCTCCCCACCTCCCTCCCCATCTCCCTCCCCATCTCCCGACCCACCTCCCTAACCACCCAACTTCATGTTCTTGTCCTCTCTCAAAAAAATAAAAATGAAAAATGGCAAGAAACAAATACTGTCTGTTCTTAACTTCTAACTTTCCAATAACACATGAAATTACAAATTATAAATTCCATAAACTTGTTCTTAATTTAAAATATTGGTTTGATTATTCCAGATTCTCTCATTTTCTATAAATTTTATAATCAACCTGATTTTTACAATGGATTTTGCTTGGATTTGGGTTGGGATTATATTAAATATGAAGATTAATTTGATAGCTATATAAACTGTATTTAACCATATTCCTGTTTTGTTAAATTTCCCTCCAATTGTCCATATGTATTTTTCTATAAGTAATACTTCAAGAATCTTTAATCTATAAACTCTCATGGGCTATGTATAAAAGCACAATCATTTCTTATATACTGACATCCCACTACCTCAATAAACCTGCATATTATTTCTAGTAGATTTTCATAGATTCATTATAATTGTTACAGAAATCATTTTGATGAGTGTAAGGGTTTTCCACTGTGTTTCTTTCTTGCCCATCCAAATACCCTTATTTCTCTCCTCTTCTTTTTGAGTTGAGTAGACTCTCCAGGAAAATGTTCAGTACATTTCTGTTTCATGTGAGGATCAGTCTTCAGCATGAATAATCATGTAATTCATTTTTTCTTAAATGAACTTTGTGATACTAATTATTCAAGGACTCTGTCCATTTTACTGTTCTCGGATACACTGTCGCTATTCTTCCCGATCTTTGATGGTGTTTCCATTCCATGGTATTGGTGATTTGTAGGCTTTTTTCTTAATCAGTTTAACTTGTTTATAATTTTTTTTTATCTTTTCACACAATCAAATTTGATTCTAGTGAGGGTTTTGTACTCATTTTATTTCTTTGGTTTCTACTCCCATCTTGATTATTTTCATTCTTTTGTTTTCTTTGGATCAATGGTTCTCAACCGTCCTAGTGCTGTGTGTGACCCTTTAGTACGGTTCCTCATGTTGTGGTGTCCCCCAAGCATAAAATTGTTTTGTTGCTAATTCATAACTGTAATTTTGATACTGTTATGAATTGTAAATATCTGTGTTTTCCTATGACGATCTTTATGAAAGTGTCATTGGACCCCCAAATGGGTCACAACCCACAGGTTGAGAACTGCTGCTTTAGATTACATTTCCTTAATTTTGTTAGGAGTTTTGATGCAAAAATAAATCTATCCATTCATTGCTTTAGCTACAGGTAAAGTGGTCAATTTAAATTATCTTTTCTTCTGTGTTCTGTTTTTTAACCCATATTTTTTCTATTGTGTCTTGTCTAATTCCCAAATATTTGTGGATTTCCCCAGAGCTTCATTTTTGTCTAATTTCTTTGTATTCACACACACACACACACACACACACACACACACACACACACACACGCATTGTTGAGTTACATTAAACCCACTAGGTTTTTTTCTAAACACACACAGTCTACCTTATTGTCCTGCTGTTGCTTGGTCACGTGTAGAGCACAGTCAACTGTTTGCTGGGTGACTGTGTATCAAGCTTCTTGTTCTTGCTAAGGTGCTGTGGATATCGCTCTGTATAAATAAAACACTGATTGGCCAGTAGCCAGACAGGAAGTATAGGCGGAACTAGCAGAGAGGAGAGAGAAAAAGGAGAGGAAGGCAGAGGAGAGGAGAAACCAGCTGCTGTTCAGGGAGCATCATGTAGAGGCAACAGGTAAAACCACGGAACACGTGGCAACATATAGATTAACAGAAATGGGCTTAGTATAAGAGTAAGAGCTAGGCCGGGCGGTGGTGGCGCACGCCTTTAATCCCAGCACTTGGGAGGCAGAGCCAGGCGGATCTCTGTGAGTTCGAGGCCAGCCTGGACTACCAAGTGAGTTCCAGGAAAGGCGCAAAGCTACACAGAGAAACCCTGTCTCGAAAAACAAAAAAAAAAAAAAAAAAAAGAGTAAGAGCTAGACAATGGTAGGCCTGAGCTAATGGCCAAGTAGTTTAAATAATATAAGCGTCTGTGTGTTTATTTTATAAGGGGGCTAAGGGACTGCCAGGGCTTGGCACGACCCGGAGAGAAAAAACTCCAGCTACACTAAGGCTTTTTAAATGTACTGTAGTGGGTTGAAACTTAGCGTAGATTCTGACTTCTCCACTGAATGCTCTACCAGTATTTTCTTTATGGCCGAGACTCTAGGTTTAACTGCATTTGTTAGAAGGTGAATATGCTATGATAAATGGACGACTTTATTGTTGAGAAAGTTCTTCTTTCCCCCCAATAATAGTTTTTTATTTTAAAATATACATCTTTTTCTTTTCTTTATCACCCTCACCAAGCCCAGTTTGTGCTGCCAATGCAGTTTTGGATGTTTGTTTTTTTCACTGGAGTATGAAAATAATAGCTTCTTTTCTACCCCACCTCTTTATTGAAAGTAGATTCTTTTCTCATACAATATATCTTGACTATAGTTTCCCTTCCCTCTACTCCTTCCAGTTCTTTCTTAATTCAAAATATCACTGACATGGTCCTGATAGACTCCTTGCCAGCTCTAGAATTTCACAAGCCAGGCTTCTGCCCTCTGTACATCTCTGAATATTCCTGTATCCCAAACTCCTGTAACAGCCAATTAGACCATGAGCACCAAATGCCTTTTTAAGCACAAAGCTCCAAAATTATTTCACAATTCCCCCTACCCCCAAACAACATGCTCAGATCTATCATAACAATATCTCACTCTCTTATACCAATCTGTTTTGGTTAGAGTTTTGCTGCCATGATGGACACCATAACCAAATGCAGCTTGAGAAAGAACGAGTTCATTTGACTTATACAGTTCAGTCCATCATCTGGAGAAGTGGTGATAGGTGCTCTGGATAGTTTCCCAGAGGCAGGACTGAAGTAGAGACTGGAGAAGATTGATGTTTACAGGCTTGCTTCCCTTAGCTTATCCAGCTTGCTTTCAAATACAATTCAGGATGATCCACCCAGGGGTGGCCTTGCCCATGGTGGGCTGGACCTTCCTACATCAATGATTAATCAAGGAGATGGTCCACAATCATGCTTACAGTACAACCTAAAGGAGGCAGTTCATCTGCTGAGGTTCTTCTTTCAAGACTTGTCAAGTTGACAACCAGGATGAGTTGTCCAAGTTGGTTTAAGAGAGATGGCATCAGTGAAGAGATATCTGAGTATGAATTAGTGGTGTGATGGCGAGGTTGACAAAATGCTTCAGAACCAGGAGACTCATGATGCAGTGTCTTTTCATGTAACAGGGATAGGAATGGGGGGTACATAAAAAGGCAGACATGCGGCTGGCTGTGTAAAAAGAGTAGTGGATGGGGAACTTCCTGCATGCATCAAGTCTGGGCCACCAGCTAGACAAAATGGGCCTGTTCAATGATTACTCATGGATTTGTGGTTCAGAGGAGGCTTGCAAGTCGAAAGGTATTATTTAAGTCATTCTTGGCCATACGAATTGCATCATGTAGATGAGGGCAGTTACAGCCAAAACTAGAATTTCTTCCTATTTGGGAGAAACACTTAACTTCTCTGTCCTTCATGAGTGCTCTGATGTGGCAGTTGTGACCTTGCTGATCCTGATCTCAAGTGGCCTCCATTACCTTCCCCCTCAAACTGTATAGAAAACTCCATGTTTGTGTATCTACCCAGCATGAGCAGCTTTCCCTCTGAATGTCGGACAGACAGTGAAGGGACAGATGTGGGAAACTGCCACCATCCAGCTTAGGTAGAAGGGTTTTCATTCAGGCCCTCTGAAAGGCAATTCATAATTTCCATTTTAGTCAGTGGGGATAGAAGAGATAATGCAGTGTTTTATTTATTTTCAATATTTCATTATTTATGTATAATTCATTGGGCTATATGCCATGCTTCACCTAATTACTTTTTCTGAGAAGTTACACAATTTATTTTCATAGCCTCTTAATGTAACAAGGATACCATATTGTAGGCAAGATTTCACAGTTTACATATTTACCTTGGATTTATTGCCAGTCCCCACTATAAATCACAACACTACCATAAATTAGAAATTGCTTCTGAACATTGTCCATTATGTTCAGAAAGAATCATAATTACCAAACAACTCTTGCCAAAGTCTCTCGGTTTGACTTCAGTTTCATTTATTATGATTGTAGTATTATTCCTGTAATGCTGCCTATTAATTAGCCAGTGCCAATCAGTGCCACAGTGCATTTTCTGTGTCCCAGCCAACACATACAATAGATTCACAACACCGTGCGCTGTGTCCTTACTATCCTCTCCATTTTCTTTGCACAAGACTCACAGAAGACTCTTTCTGCACACATTTAAGAGAAGTACATATCGTGGGATGGACAGGGAGGCAGTTCAATGAATACTGTTAGCAGGCAGTAGGTTTCGCTTTCCTTGATTTGTAATGCAAGATTGCATCCAGGGAGTGAAAGCAATGAGTTCCCGTGGGGAGTAGAGGAGTGCTGAGAACCTGGGACCCTCTTTACCCTGTCCCTAAGATGGCTGTAGTTTCACTCTGGCTGTTCCTGTATATTACATTTGGACGTAATTTTCTATTGGTCTGGTATTCTGTGATTTATAAATACTTAGCTTTCTATGGCTATGATAGAAATTACAAATTGTAAAGCCCATACAATACTTTAGGTGTCCTGGGGTAGAAAAATGAAGGAAGGGGCTGGAGAGATGACTCAGGGGTTAAGAGCATACACTATATTCCCAGAGGACCCAAGTTTAATTCCTAGCACCCACATTAGGTATCTCACAACTGCATATAACTCCAGGGGGATCTGGTTCCTCTAGCCTCTGTGAGAATCTGCACTCATGTACACACATATATAACCATAAACACACACACACACACATTTAAAAATAATAAAAATAATTATGTTTTGAAAAGAGTGAAGACCGACAGTGTTGGGACAATACCCCCATCTGAAGAATCTCATATTTTACAGAGGACAGGCCAGTACCCACCCTGACTTTGGTCAGACAGGAGGAAGCACCATGCAGGATAGAGGCAGACCTCTAAGTCACTGGGACCATTGGCAGTACAGTGGAGGAGAAACTGCAGAACCATTGAGGCAGGCTTCCTGAGTAACGTGGGTGTTGGTCCCCTGTCTCTGTTTCTAGGAGTTACAATCTAACTCTCTGACAGTGGTTGCTACCCTCTCCTTCCCTGTGCAGCTGTCTGAAGTTTCTACACTGCTTCCTAGACAGGACTGGGGGAGGGAGTCCAGTATAAGCGTGTGACAGAACAGGGTGATGGGAATAATGGAGCTGAGAGGTGCTAATCCACATGAGGAGATGTCCTCCCTTAGGTGACCTTGGTCAGAGCCTCCAGTGACCTTCTGGAACTGAGAGACCATGGCTTGTCCAGACAGGACAGGGCTTCACCTTGGTCTGGAGAGAAACAGAGGCTATATCTGTTCAGCTCATGGATAGACGGTCATGATGGTAGCCCAGGTGTCTGTGTGAGGCTGTGAGGTCTGAGGTCTATAATTATGTGGTCATTGATGACTGGTCATTAGGATAAGAGTGAAGCTGTCTTTGAATTTAGCCGATAGCTTGCGATTTTTAGCTCATTAAAACCACTTGCAGTCACCCTTCCCCAAGGTACCACACTACATGACCCTGGGGAGCAGTCTATAGCAAAAAGCAATCGTGGGGCCTCCTGGAAATGGGCAGTGTGACAGCCCTGTGTCTGTCTTTCTATTCTTCCTGTTCGGCAGCAGCATATTCAACTCTGATCTCCCTGGACCTTGCTTTGCAGAATGATTTGAGGAGTCATCTTCTGTTGTTATTTACATGTGTGCTGAGTCTGAAGACCTGTGGAGGCTAATCTTCATTGCCAACTAGACTGGCTTTGAAATCACCCGGGAGGCACACTTCTTGGTGTGTCTGGGAAGCCGGACTGAGAAGAAAGACGCTCCCTGACTGTGGATGGCACCAGGCTATGGACTGGGTTCCTGGAACAATGAAAAGAAGAGAGAGTGAGCTAAGCACCAGCCTTCGTGTCTCTGCTTCCTGATTGCAGATGCCATGTGACCAGCTGTTCCACACTTCTGCCACCAGGCTCTCCTCTTTGCTGTCAATTGCTGTGATAAACACCTGATCAAAACTACTGAGCAGGAAAGGATGTGTTTGGCTTATGTGTCTTGATCCCTTTTAATTTCAAGGGAAGTTAGATGGGAGCTTAAACAGGCTAGAAACATGGATGGATTCATTTATTGTTTGGCTCCCTTGGCTTGCTCAGCTTGCTTTCTTATACACCCCAGGGCTATCTCTCAGGGGTGGAACCATGTGCAATGGTTTGGGCCCTCCAACATCAATCATTAATCACACACACACACACACACACACACACACACACACACACACACAAAATGCCTCATAGGCTACAGATTGTACTGATGGAGGCAATTCTTCAACTGTGGTTTTAACTTCCCAGATGACTCTAGCCTGTGTCAAGCTCACAAAAACTAACCATCATGCATGATGATTTTTTTGTCATCATGGCCCAAATCCTCGATAAACCTTTCATTCCTTAATTAGTTTCCTCTGTTGGGTATGTGGCTACAGCAATGAAGAAATTAACATAGGACCACTCTTTCCAGAATTTGTCTCCTATCTCTAACTTGCCTTTCATCCTAAGCTTTTCCAGGCCATTCCATAGTTCCCTCTCCTGTTGTATAGCCTGTAGCAACTCCCTCTTAGCTGTGGTTCTCATCCACTCCATCACCTCTCTCAGAGATGTTCCCCTTAAAGACGAGGCTTTGCACAGCTGTCATGTGTGAGTAAGTTAAAAAGTACAGCATGTTCCGTGTAGACACATGGCATTTATCATGTCTTGGTGTACACATTAGCCTAGAAACTATGACTTGAATCAGGCTGAGTGTTTGGGAAGCTGTGTCACAGATTTCATGGTCATTTAATTCACGGCTTCTGACCCCTGCTCCCTGTCATGCTGACATTAAGGCTGACTGATTCAGTGTCTTGACATTACAGAGTCCTTGGCTTCTACCTGCTACATGTCTCCTGACCCAAAGATGATGACTCAAGTTTCTCAAGTTTCTCCAACATTTCCAGGTATCTGGATAGGAGTATGAAAAACCATTACTATCTGGGAATGATATATGTCCAAGCCTATATATATATATATATATATATATATATATATATATATATATATATATGAGAGAGAGAGACTTAGAGAGAGAGAGAGAGAGAGAGAGAGAGAGAGAGAGAGAGAGAGAGAGAGAGAGAGAGAGAGGGCTGAGGAAGTGTCTCAATGGGTCAAGTAGTTGTATCAACATTCTAGCCAACTTGTAAGTTCTGGATTTGTTAGGAGACCCTAGCTTAAGCAATACAAAAGAACATGACATATGACATTGACAGACCTCTGGCCTCTACACGCGAGTGCACAGATAAGCACGTAACTATACCAACGCATACACACAGAGAAATAAAGGAGGAGATGGGGTGGGGGTGGGGATCAAAGGAGCAAGTCCAGCTTGTTGACAACTGTCAGAATACATTGAATGCCTCACATTATGCTGAGGCAAAACATCTCTTTCGAGTGATTTTGGTATGTGTCTGCATAACAACTCGTTCAAAGGAAAATGGCTTTGCTTGAAGTGAGAATTTGTCTGAAGGTGAAATAAGAGGATTGCATCCACTGTCTCCCTGGAAGCACTCAGAATTCTTATTCTCTTGGTGGAAGAGAGAGGAATGCTTTTGCTTCATTTTTAATTTCTTCCCTACTTTTGGTCCACCAGGGATATCTCAGCTTCAGAATAAAGTGTTAATATTCCACAGAAGACAAGTAGAAAGGATAGATGACTGGCTCTTGGCTACAAATGCCATGTGGAAGTATATCCCAGAGTACCAACAATAGGAAACTTTCTCTTTTTACAAGAAAGTGAAGAAACTTCAGTTACTTTGCAAAAATAAAAAGGATATAGAGAACTGCCTGTCACTCAAAAAGAGTCGCAGCGATCAGGCATCCATGGGCAGATGCTTTAAATAACTCAACCTACTACACAGTGCTTCTTCACATATACAGGACCTGGAGGCCTGGCCAGTTCTTCATCGAGTTACAGTTGAACACTCAGCTCCCTGAAGTGACCTGGTGCCACATGCCATACTTGTGACAGTGAGCACAGACTTGGAGCTTATGGATACTTCCCTGAGATTTTCACTCTGATTGGGTAGTGGAAAAGCTCACATTAGTAGCTGTTCTTTCCCAGGTGAGGGAGAGATTGCCACATGTCCAGGCTGAGTGAAGAAGGAAGAAAATGTCTCATGGGAAGTGGGCTTGACTGTTTGTCAGACGAGGGTCCTCATAGCCCCACTCTTCTCTCATCAAGTGGCAGGTCTCAGCTCAGGCCCCAAACAGTCACATGACTCCCTCAATGTCTTCTGTCATTTATGGGAATCCCTACACCAACCCAGTGCCAGGTGATCATTTTGGGGCTCCATCAGATGCTCCGGATTCTATCTTTCCCACTTAGACAATGGAACGTGGACATTTGGCATAGACAGAAACTGTCACCAAGGATTCTTGCTGGGTTATGAATCACACTGTGAAATCTGATTGGCTGAGATGACCCCACAGATAAGCTAAGGTTGAGTTGTTTTGGAATCTTCCTGATATGGTTGTGTTGGCTGTGTTCTTACTGCTCCGGGTGACTGACCCCTGGTCAGCAGCTGGAGATACAATAGCAAGGAACTAGTTATGATTTTACCTGGCTCTTCCTGGTAGTGGTAGAACTCAAGTGCTGCCTCTGGTTTACCGACCACTTTTCAGAACCTTAAGTTCTCTGAGTTCAGGTTCTGTTACTCCTGTAGCCCATGGAAAGATGTGCATCCTACAGGTCCATGCTTCAGTGGAGACCAAGCAGGACAGCACAAGCGTGAAAACTGGAGGTGACCTCTGTACCCATTGTGTGAGTCAGCTTTCTGTTATAATGATGGATTCTAGCCAAAGACAATCACAAGGAGAAAATGCTTTCTTTGGGCCTCAGGTTCTGGGATTATAGTCTGGATAGGCTGGGTGGATTTAGACAGTGGTGAACCATGGAGGAGAGAGTGGAAGATCATTCATGCTTCTACCAGGAAATAGAGATAGAGGGAGACAGATGTGGGGATCCCACAATCTCCAAGCATTCCCCTAGTGCCCTAACTTTATTTATATATTATTCAACAGATATTTACTGATGATCATCTGTTCCCGGCAAATCAAAGTCTGGGGGAAGTCAGAAAGACACACAGCCTATGGTCTGCATGATTGTGCTTCCACTTGACTCTCATCAAAGAGTCTCTGGCTGCTGTGGCATCCCAGGAGGGTGGGGGTACAGTGGGGGATGTGTGCACATGATAGAAAAAGTTAAGTACTGATGGAGTGTAACGAGAGACCTCACCCACCAGGCAGAAGTGCAGCCTGGATGGCAGAGGCCAGAAGCAATGCTTATTGACTTACTCCCTTCTGAAGGTTTTAAAGCTACAAAGCTTCCCGTTTGAGTGGCAGCCTCCCCAGTTCTTGACATAATACAGAGAGATTTCTGAGAAGAAGGAAGAACACTAGTCAGGCTCGTCGGCAGGACAGTCATTACCAGACCATGGGCAGAGCCAGGACCATGGCTCCTGACTGAGTAAAGGGTGAGCATTTCTTGCTATGTGGAACATTCCTGTACCGAGGAAAGAGCTGTGTGTGGGTGTCGACCCTTGGAAGCAGCCACTGAGATCTGGAAGGCCATGTGCCCCCTTCGTTCTCAGAGGTCCTGCCCAGTTCCATTCTGCCACGGCTGTCTCTGTTTAACTTTTAGGCACATGGTCACATAGTGACTTTGGAATCTCAACTGGGAAAGTGTCTCTGACTCCCATGAGATGCTCTACTCTTTCCACTAGGGAAGAGATTTCAGCTCCCACAAACGTGTCTCCTCCCACATGAAAACAATGCTCCTTCCTCTTACCGGGTGGTCCATTCATCAGCATTTCTGATCTTCAGGAGACTCAGCAGCTCACACCCAGCCCAAGGCCACTCTCTCCCTTCTCCCCCTCCTCTCTGTTTATCTCTGTAGTCTTTGTCCTCATCCTGAGGGCTAGCAGGGAGTCTGCCATGTTTGGTTTCTGAGAGCACTCAGGCACTGGTGTTGCCCTTCTTCTACATGACAACAATGCCTTATGTTTTTTAAACTCGGAGGGTGGTCTTCTCTATGGATTCCTGTGAAAGCATGCTATCACACATTCAGAAAACCAGGTCTGAGTACAGGTCGCTGCAACTTCGCAAAGTCACTAGGGTCATAGAGGGTGCACACCAGGCTTCTAGCCGAAGCAACTTGCTCAGTCAAGGTCACCTCCTATGATTTCTGTTGGTGAAAGAATTGCCTCTGTCACCAATCTGTAGGTTATCTCTCTTTGTCTTCCCCATCTGGGGCCTGCTCCACTCTTTCCAGATTTCTCTATTAGCTTCACCTTTTTTGTCTTGGATAAGAACAAGACTGCATTAGGAACAGACTCTGTATGCCTTGTTTTGGCTTTGTGCTCCTATTTTCTGAGTCTTTGCTCTGGGCACTGTAATTGGAAAGGCACTTACCACTCCGATTTATAACCATTATTAATTTGAACGCCACATGCGGAGTGCAAGACTGGGAAGGCCCCGATCATTATCAATATTCTAACACCCTCAGAAAAATTAGTCAGATACCTACTGTCTATAAATCCTCTGCTCGAGGAGATATCTGTTGCCAGCAAAGATGATCAGGATGTAATGGAAGCGTTTAATGTAGAAAATGTTGTTCTATTTCTCTTCTTGATAGGACCAGACAACCTGGGTGTCAGGGTGGGGGAGCAAAGCTAGCGAGGAAGGCCGCCCAGGAAAAGCAATATGTTTGCCAGGCTGATCGATACGAAGATTAACTTAACCAAGCAGAAGACTTATCAATCTTACTATTGATCAGTTTAGCAAACGTATTGGTGTGCTGGTGTGGTATGACAGGGCCATCCGGGCGGCGCTTTATCAGGGCCTTGCTGTTAGATGAGCAGACTCCAGTGCCGGCGTGGGACCTCAGGCTCTGTGTGTGTGGTGGACAAGGCTGACTCCGACTCCGAGGCAGTATCAGCACCCAGGGAAGGGAATTTGTGGAGAGGCTGGAACAGGGTCCTGCAGGTGGGTAAGAGGTAGTGGACTCATGCTCAGCCAGCAAGCTTAGGCTCCTCAAGGGACTGCCGTGACACTGAACATTTACTGTGAGCTTTGAGTTGTCGGATGTTTGGTAAAAGCTCAAGAAAAATGATGCCAAGTCCTCACATTTATGAGAAACAAAGATGCTGGAGTTGAGTAGATCCTTAAACTTGAGTGCTGAGAAATAGTCGGTTTTCCTACAAAATGCTAGGGATTTAAATACACTGGACAAATGGCGAATGCTGTCATTTGAATCGCTGCCGTGGGTGTTTATGAATTTTTGAGGCAGCATTTTTGAAGCTTTAGTCATTTTTAATTTTGTTTATTCATTTAATAAGTACCCATTACATTTGAAACCCAGTCTCTTGGTTTCTGGTGAGACAGCAGTGGTTTTAAGCGTGTTTCTGTTCCCCTGCTCAAGACGAGGTATGGCCAGAATTGAGCCACAGCACCTCTGGGAGCTGGTCTCCTACTCTACACTAACTCACAGCACTAAAGGATGGAGTCTCAATTTCAGTATTTAAGAGTATTGTTATCTGCAACTCAAGTGGTTTTCTTATGAAGCTAAACTCCCATCCTAGTTAATTCCATAATTGGCCTCCTCATCTCATAAAGGATAAACACTTGGCCAGGGATCAGTGGTCCGTTATCCCCGTCATAGCTTTTGTAATGGCAGTTCCACCCTAGAGGGACTAAGACAGTACCACACCTCTATACTAGAGACAGGATAGCACATGATGATACCAGGGGGAGGGGGAGATTCCCTGAAGAGAAAAGAGCCTTGTGGGCTGGCTCTCAGCACTATTTTGGGGGTCTGGGAACTCTGGTAGAAATTCCAGAGACATAAGACTCATAGTGTGATGACACAGGGGGATCCCTGGATTAGAAGTGGAGACTGCTCACTTCTCAATGTGAGTGTATATCACACTTACATGATAATTATGTTTTATCTGTTATATCTTATAGGCTTAGGCAAATAAAATGAGGGAGCCCATATTACTTATTCATTCAAACACATTTATTGAAAGCTACATATTTTGTCTTATTTCAAGGGATGAGAGAAAAACCAAGAGTGTCTGGGCAGGAAGAACTCCACTGGAATGCCATGGAGGGCAGTATCTGCACAGTAAGAGGAGCAGAGTATTCCTCTTGGACAGCAGAGCAGAAATTATTCTGATAGAGAGAAAGAGAAAGGTAGATTTCTCTCCTAGCTGACCTAGCCTGGGTTATTCCAGCTGGATGCAGAAAGTTCCATGAGAGGACTGGGTAACCTAAAGATTGTGCTTGGGAGTCCGCACAGGTGAGGTGCTGGTGACCAATGTGAGGATACAGGCCTCCCAGGGAAATGGGGCTTTTCTCTCCAGGTCGGCTTTGGTCTGTGGAAGGGACATAGTACATTATTCAGTATTCATAAGTAGAGACAAAGACAAAGTTCTCAGCCACATACTCCTACTGAGAGTCCATGTTGCATCCTGCCAGTTCCAAGCAGCCCTGGGGCTGCAGATTCTGGGACTTTGCCTCATACTATCCCATCACAGAGAAGACTGTCTTCCTCATCATCCTTGTTCTCTCTCTCTCTCTCTCTCTCTCTCTCTCTCTCTCTCTCTCTCTCTCTCTCTCTCTCTCTCTCTCTGTACGTGTGTGTGTGTGTGTGTGTGTGTGTGTGTGTGTGTGTGTGTGTGTGTGTGTGTGAATGACCCAAGATATATGATTTTGGTTTGAGATTTTAATGCTAGAAGTTAAAGTAGTTTCTAGCTTCAGTTTTGGAAGTTAAAAATATTGAAGGGAAACATATTCACTTCCATGTTTCCTAGTTTAGTTGAGGAGCTTTATATGCTAATTATAAAGCATGTATTCAGTGAGGGAAACTAATAACCTGGAAACAATACAATCTTGGTCAATAGATGGTGTCATGGCAATAAGGAGCCCATTTAGTGGATGGGCTTGCGATGAGTTCTGATTCCTAGGGTCCACCTGGGCCAGAATGACTTAAATCTTAGGATGGGAATCAAAAAGTACTGAATTTTAGCACAGCCTCATTCTGGTTAATACTAACATCCCTTAAGTCTTAGAAATAATCTAGTGAGGAGGCTTGCTTTGAGTTTATTATGATCAGTGTTTGGATGCTCCAGGGTATATATTAGAAAAGTATATAGTAGTTCAATGCACACATAAAGTAGACAAAGAATCTACACACACACACACACACACACACACACACACACACACACACACAGTAAAGAGTTATAGAATCCATACACACATAGTAGAGTGACTTAATCTACATACATATAGTAGAGTTATAGAATCTACACACGTAGTAGAGTTATAGTTTCTACAAATACATGTAAGCTGTGAGTCTCTTCAGTTGGACCATAGACACTTCATGAAGATTTGGGTTAAAAATCTTGATTTGAACTTGCTTTTAACTCATCCTTGACCCGGTAAATAAGACATTACACCATCAGACTGTTTCAGCAGCTCTGATGGAGACTGGAGAATCAAATCATAAAGCTGATTTATCTTCTGTGAACCCCACTATAGTCTTTGCCTTGACATGTGGTGATGGCAAACACAGACAGAAGAAACTCTCAGAAGCCTTTGTTCCTCCTGGTAGGTGCACCTGTGCTGTGAACCTCGTTTGACGACAGTGTGTGAGGACCACAGGGTGTAAGCCAGGTGAGAAGGTTTGTATTCCTGGAAGAGGTAAGCCACAAGGCTTAGGATAGCATGGGTAAAAGTTG
Organism: Peromyscus maniculatus bairdii; assembly: GCF_049852395.1. Taxonomy (NCBI): domain Eukaryota; kingdom Metazoa; phylum Chordata; class Mammalia; order Rodentia; family Cricetidae; genus Peromyscus; species Peromyscus maniculatus. The sequence goes on along the minus strand of NC_134866.1, from coordinate 2,520,497 downwards.
TATCAGGATAGGTTTTGTGAGCCAGAGTGCTTCCACTAGTAAATTTGGTTTTTACATGTCAAACTGATTGTAAAGGGATATGCTCACTGATGTCATGAAGTTATACTTTGGCATCAGGATGAGCTTCCCAACTCTCAGGATCCTGTGTAAAGTGGCTTACTTTAAAAGGCCCTGTTGACTGCTCCAAGATGCTGTAGGACAAGGACTGGGCCATTAGTCTTCACTGGGGACTCAGGCTTGGACTAGTTCACTGAAGAGAATAACAATTAGGCCTCCTGAATTAAGGTAACTAGATTCTGGTAAATGCTAGAGTAAGAAGCAAAATTGTTCTCAACCTGATTCTTGGCAACTGGGAGGGCTATGGAGTCAAAGGCTCTATGAAGCCCGAGGACAGGAGGCATGCCCCCCTCAGTGGCTGCTTCATACCCTGCCTGGGCCCAGACCCACAAAGCCCTTACCTGTCATTCATCAGGTGGACATCTGTTGCTTCCAACCCACCGATGGCCACTCTCTTGCTGTAGGCTGTGCTGTAGCTGCTACATGGGAAGGCCACTTCCTCACCTCCCACAGGTTCTCCCCGGGAGTTGACATCACACACTTACAGAATGGTTAACGGTGTTGACTATGGAAGCTGATGACCATAGAACCCAGAATCTTTCTGTACAGAACTAACTGGCCATGTGGGCCCAGGTCACTAATTTGGTCTCATTAGCACCAAGTTTTGCTTACTGGCCTAACTGACCCATGTCCAGAGCCGTCGTTTTCATCAAAAGATTAGATGAATCTCATCCTCAGTATTCACCACTCATTAACATTTCCATCACAGTTGCTAAAATTCAGGGGGCAGACAGTCTGAGGGGAACATGCTGGAAAGCTCCCTGAGTTTCTTCCAATTGAACATCCTGTGTTTTGTAGTTGGCCCTTGCACAGCAAGTTCAAGACAAGAGACTGGAAGCTATTCCTTTGACAAGGCCATGGGGGGGCGGGGAGGTGTGACCTGGCCCTTCAGGCATGAGATGCAGAAGGCAGAACACTAGAACTGGATTCATGTAGCCTGTTCAGACACAGAGCAGCTTGTCTTCCCTAGGTGCCATGGGTAACCCGGGAAGAACAAGGAACATAAAAAGAATTTACCTAAATACATATGAATGGATGTGACATGAGAATGAAAGTATGCTTGTTAGTTCATTATTCATTCTTCCATTCTTGTACTACTCACTGAACACATGGCATCCTGGTGAGTGAGCCAAAATACACACATGAAGAGACAGAGTCTGTGCAGTCTATGAAGCAGATGCTCAGACACCATGCTCAGACCACTGTGTTTTTATTTTCTTGACCTGTGTCTGTCTTCTGTCTGCTTTCTCTGTATGTGTATGTGTGTGTGTGTGTGTGTGTGTGTGTGTGTGTGTGTGTGTGTTTGTCTGTATGAGCAAGTATGTAAGTGTGTGCATGTGTGTACACATGTGTGTGGAGACCAGGGGTCAACCTCAGGAGCCATTCCTCAGAAACCGTCCATCTTTCTGTTTGGTACAGTGTTTCTCACTAGAACTGGGAGTTTGTCCAGTAGGCTGGGCTGGTTGACCAGTTAACCCCAAGATCCACCAACCCTGGCATTTTACTTGGGTGCTGTGGAACTCTAGTCTCTGTGTTGTCCAGGAATTGCTTTATCCACTGCCCTAATTCTCTGCCCTCAGAATTTTTGCCCTTCCTCCTCTGGAGCCCTCCCCATACAAGTGTCCTATGACCCACTGGCAAGGCGCTAAGAAGAGGGCACACAAATGAAAGCTGGGTTGGAGTGGAAAGTGGGGATTACTATTAGCAGCACTATACTTGGTTACCATATTCTGGAAATGGCTACAGGGTTTCAAGTATTTTGCATCTTATTAAACAGTAATTGTTATGAGTCATTAGTAAAAGGACCAATGCCAGAGTCACAAACATGCAGCAACATGGGATTACTTTGGGCTGAGATGTGTAGACCCATTCCCTTGAGAAGGGAATATGCTGAGGCAGTTCTACTGGGAAGAGCCAGGAGATGCATTTGTGTGGTTGGAGCATCCGCCAAGGATATGACCTGTATACAAGGCAGGTGCAGCTAAGAACTCATCCAATCCTGGAACTGAGATAATCTACTCAGATAGATCAAAAGCTGGCATCTGTCATCTATCTGTTTTCACCATCAAGGCATTGGCTGACCTAATGTGACTTTGGGCAAAGCATGACAGTAGTCTGAGTCTTTAGCAAGTAGTATTCCAAGTACTTGGATGATCCCTTTATCCCTGAGATGGGCATTGAGCTAGAGAACCCATGTTCAATATAAGGGTTTGTAAGGGTGACTTCACATCACAGTTACCAATATCTGATGAGACAGTACTTGATGGAGGAAAGGATTTGCTTTGGCTCACAGTTTAAATACATGAAGTCCACCATGACAGGAATGCATGGTGGCGGAAGCAGCTTGGTCCCTGATGCTAGCCAGGGAACAGAGAAGGAATGATGTTTCTCAAGTGTCTCCTTTTTCTCTTTTTATTCAGTCTGGGGCCCTAGCCGTGGGGTGATGTCATCCACATTAAGGGTGTGTACTCTCTCTTTAGTTAACTCTTCTCTTTGGAAATGTCCTTTCAGTGAAACAAAAGCCATGTCTCTTAGGTGATTCTAAATCCAGGCAAGGTGATGATGAAGATCAGCTGTCACCCTGTGGGCGAGCCTGTCCTTGTGGGGGGTCACTCATGCCATGTCTCTGTAAATGGTTACCACCCAACTTCTGTTGGAAACTTCTATTTTTGTCTCACCTCTGGGCAGCTAGGCAAGCTGGCTGCTTTCCTTTTTGTGCTTTCTCATTTGCTAGCCTGGTTCTGGAGCTCTCAGATTTGTCTCTTTTATTGAGATGGCTGTGTCTGTCTCTAATTTTCACCTCTTGCTGATGTAGATGCAGGCAGAAACAGTGGGAAAGTCAGCCTTTTTTCCTAGCATAGACATCTGTTCTTTCCCATTCTCATTTCTCTAAGTAGTCAAATGGAGACACCATGTCCTTCCTTATCTTTCTCTCAGCTAAATGGAGAGCTCTGATGTCACCAGAGCTTAGCTGCAAGTGGGACTAACCAGTAGAAGAGGAAATAAACCCATTTGTACAGGACCATAAAAGGCTCAGCTGCTCTCTCCTTCCACATGGGTGACTGTCACAAGATAGTGTTGGCAAAGGAAGCAGACTATGGTGATGCCAGATTCACCTGTCAAGCACGTTCCAGAAGTTGGTACAATTGTTTCAGTTTTCTCTGTGTTAAACTCTGTCATTGCCTCTTAAAGACCTGCATGTCACCCTGTTTACAGGTTGCACATGCAGCTGGACACAGTGATGACACTCCTAAATGTGGCAAGTGATTCCTTGAAATTGGAATATACAGAGTAGGCATAATGGGGTACAGAAGCATGCCGCCTTCTTCTACAAAACTGAAAATCCCCAAACACAAAGTGGTAACTTCTGCCTCTGGACAATTACATCTTGTATCCCATCTACAGCTCAGGTGACTGCACAGGACCCACCCAGATTAAGGAAGATTGCTCTGGGGAAGGAGTGCCCCACAGTACACACAAGGAGAGCTGTGGAGAACACACCACATGTGGAAACAACTTCATGGTGTTATGAACCAGATCTTTACAATAAAATGAAACATAAACCATTTCTTTGCCTCAGTTTCTGTATCACTAAAAGAATCAAATTGGAAAAGATGATCTTCAAATTTCTTCCACTTTAATGCTATTGCAAACTGTTTGGAATACATCACCACTGCCACCGTCACCACCATAATCACCATCACCATGACCATCACTAACACCACCATTATCACCGACAGCATCACCATTACCCTGATCACTATCACCATCATTATTGCTGTTACTACTGTCACCATCAACACCACTATCATCACCATGACCACCATCACGAGCATCACCACCAACACCACCATCATCAATGCTAATATCACCATTACCATCACTACCATCACCGCGACCCATGACTGTCATTGCCAGCATCACCACAACCATCACCATCACATCATCATTGCTAACGTCATCACCACTATGATCACTATCACTGTCATCATCCCCACCACCATCATCCTCCTCCTCACCAGCATCACCATCATTATTGCCATGACCACTATCACCCCTCTTTATCAATTTAGCTATCTAATGCAGAAATAGGCCACCAGCATTGCACAGAAAACATGACCCCTGAGTCTTTTCTGTCTAAATCTGTACTTAGAACAGTGCAGCCTGTCAGAGCCGAACCGTTTTGTTTTGCTCTGAGAGGTATGAGCCTTGCTGACTCTGGTCTCTCTCTGCTGGGCTCTTCTAGTCCATACATCTATGTGATGTCCTGACATTGTACCTGACATGATGGTGTGAAGCCATTTCTACCTCACATGTTCCATCGGGAGATTCTGATTGTGGCCCTTGGTTAGGTGCTCACTGGCTGAGTGGGGGATTGTCATGGTTAGTCCAAAGTGTCAGCCTGATTGGGTTGTAGGGCAGCTAGAGAGCTGAGAGAGAGAGAGAGAGAGAGAGAGAGAGAGAGAGAGAGAGAGAGAGAGAGAGAGTCTCTGTGTGTGTTTTCCTCAGCTTCTGTTTCTTTGGACACACCAATATAAGGGTATTTGGGGCTGGGGAAATAGTTCAGCTGGTAAAATGCTTGCTGCACAGGTGTGAGGACCTGAGTTTGAGTGCAACCCCCACCTTAAAAGCCAGGCATGGCAGTGCATGCTTGTAATCCCTATGTTGAAGAGACAGGCAGATTCCTGACACTAACAAGCTACCCTAGCCTAGTCAGGGAGCTCTTGGTCCCAGGGAGAGACATTGTCTCAAAAACTACAGCGAAAGTGTAGTTGGAGTTTTCCTGCCTTGCCCACAGTAAGGACAAATTTTTGTCACCCGCCAGTCCCACAGCCGCTCAGACCCAACCAAGTAAACACAGAGACTTATATTGCTTACAAACTGTATGGCCGTGGCAGGCTTCTTGCTAACTGTTCTTATATTTTAAATTAATCCATTTCCATAAATCTATACCTTGCCACGTGGCTAGTGGCTTACCGGCATCTTCACATGCTGTTGGTCATGGCGGCGTCTGGCAGTGTCTCTCTACCTCAGCCTTCTGCTTCCCAGAATTCTCCTCTCTCCTTGTCCCACCTACTTCCTGCCTGGCCACTGGCCAATCAGTGTTTTATTTATTGACCAATCAGAGCAATTTGACATACAGACCATCCCACAGCACGAAAGAGCAAGAATGATGATTCAGCAGTTAAAAGTACCTGCTGCTCTTTTAGAGGACTCAGGCTTAGTCGGCAGCACCCACATCAGGTGGTCCATAAACACCTGTAATTCCAGTTGCAGGAGATCTGATCCTCCCTTCTGGACTCTGCAGACACTGCATATACATAGTACACATACAGACAAGCAGGCACTACACACACACACACACACACACACACACACAAATTTAAAGGGGGAAAAGATAAACTGAATACCAGAACTTGAAGGTAAGACCCTATTGCCGAGGATGTCCTTTGCTTTGCTCACGGATATAGAGTAATCAGACTGCCACTGGTCTGGAAATAGCCTCCCTATTGGCTAACTTTCATGGTGCCAGAAAGTGCTGCCCAGGCTGCTAGAGGTGAATAGTCATAAAACACTTTTATCTAGCCATGAATCTCATAACCTACAAGAATGGCCTGCCAGACACGGTGTGTCCTCTGCTACAATAATGATGTGACCACTAGGGGCGTACCCAACCACTTTCTGATTGGATTTGAGCCTTACTCTTCAAGGAGGGAACCCGACCCTGGCTCTATAGACCTGGTCAAGAGCCTGTGGCTGGAGAAGTCACAAGCCCAAGGGGAGAACCTACGGCTGTTACTTTGATGAATAGTTATGCTGTCAAACTGCCTTCTGAGGACTTCTGGTTGTACTCATTGATGAGTGCTCCATCCAACCTTCCTCGGAGAAGCTCTGTCCTGCTGCAAGTGGCCGAGAATGAAGAGACCGACACTGTCTGAGAAAGAGTGAGTGAGGGTGGAGCACTCAACCCAACGCAGAACTGTGGCACCCCTCCAAGGCTCAGACAGCAAAGTGGAAGACAGGAAGGAAAGGCGTAAAAGCAGAGGGTGGAGAGATGTGCAGAAGTTCTCTGGGCCTGACGGAGTAGTTCCACTCAGGAACTTAACTGCAGCTGTAGTTTTCTGCACAGGACTTGCACAAGACTGGGCCTGCCTGTCCCTACTTCACAGGGACCATGGCTGTTAGTGATTGTGGGGTGGTGGCCATTTTCTCTAGTGGTGTAGCCGCTGGTAAGTGGCCCTTATGCCCCTAAACAACCTTCTACCCCTGAGAAGAAGTGTTCTGGTGATAGGTGGAGGGGATACGGTAGGAGTGTACACCAAGACAACCAAGATTCATTATCAAAGTGTATGAAACTAACAGTCAATAAATGTTTCAAATATTAAAGTAAGGGTTGGATTGGGTGGCTCTTGAGAAACAACACTCGAGGTCATACATGTATTTATACACATGTGCACATGTACACACACACACACACATACAACGCATGCACACACAATACACACACACACATACAACCACATCTACACATGCACTATATGACTATATGTCTATATTTATACCCACATATATATCAATACTGGTATATGTATTGGCTATATATGTCAATATACAGGGCTTTGTATGCCCCTGTGTGTGTGTGTGTGTGTGTGTGTGTGTGTGTGTGTGTGTGTGTGTGTGTGTGTTAGCCCAGCCTGGGTCAACCATTCACTCAAACCCATCAGCTGTAGTGTATAGGCACATTGTATAAAGACTGTGCTCCTGGTAGGAATTTAGTGACCACCAGTCTGACATTCAGGGTGCAGCAGTAGTTGAGGACTATATAGCATCAGCTAGCAAATGATAGCAGACATGAGTACCAGGATGTCACCCCTCAACCCATAGAGGCAATGTGGTGCCTCACAGTCACACACAATCCAGTGATGAAATGATGGCACTGACCTCAGAAAGTCTTCTAGTTCTGGGGTTGTTGGTCACTGGCAATGTTTCAAAAGGTTCAGTACTTTGTAGTGTGTGTGTGTGTGGGGGGATGTTAAGGATAATCCTTTCAGTTAAACTCCATCCATATTTTTGAATATCAGGATAAATATTCATATGAATATTTGTCCCTGGAATAGATTTATGGGGGAGGTTTTGGGTGATGGGGAGACCATCAGTTCTTAGAAATGCAGAGCTTGTGTGAAGTGTCAGATACAGTGCTTCCACTGCAGTGGAGCTGCCTCAAGATTTGTACAATGCCAAGTTTCCACTTCATTTTGTATGCAGGGTGCGGGGTGGGGGGTGGGGGGGCTATTCAGCTCTGTAGCATGATTGGTATACAGTGAAGCATAGTGAGTGCTTATTGTAGGAAGATGGATGCCTGCACATTCATAAACTCTTTCAAAAAAGAAACACGTGGACCAGACACCTGTCTATTGTCCCATCGTTATCAGAGAGCTTTGTAATTAATTTAATCAGAAACTGGATAATGGAAAAGGATATTGGTAAATTGAGAGCTTTGTGATGGTAAAAATTAACTCATTTAATTTAATGAAGCTTTATGTTGCTTCCATCTCGAAACAAGAGATCTGTCTGACTCTACATATATGCATATGTTCTTATCAGTAATTATCCTGATATCTCCTGAGATTCAAAAATATGGATGAGGTTTAAATGAAAGGATTCTCCTCAGCTCACAGAGATGTACATATTTGAGTATTGTTGATTGTTCAGTTTATAAAGCCTGAGATAAACAGATTTAATAAATGTTATCACAAGTAAGCCAACTCTGTTGGTATCAAGGGAAACAAACATTTAAATCTTTATGACAAAAAAATCCTGTGTAAGTAACTTAGCAGGGTCTGTCCATAATATGGGGATTCCCACAAGCTCCTCGGGGGCTCTCACTAAACTGTGATTATTCCTAATCTATAGTAACATAGGGATTCCCTCCAGCTCCTCGGGGACACTCACTAAAATGTGACTGTTCCTAGAAGACCTGTCTCTTTCCCCACACATTCACCTCACCCACCTCTCCCCCCACGGATGAAGGCACCATCCTTTCTTTGAGTCTTAGTAGTAGCTGCTTCCCTGCATCCAATTCTCTGCAACCCTAGTGATCGCTCCACGATGTTTGGGAAGGTGGGATGGTCCATTCCATGCTGCTTCTTGCTACCTGTCCTCCCTGCACTTTGGATTGGGTCCATTCTCTATTGTGCCCTGAGGTCCACAGGAGCTCTGAGGCTGCCCTCTCTGCAGCCTCTGCTGTGGTGCCCTGGGCATTCCAGCTCCACATCTCTTCCTTGTCAGGCAGAGACTGTTCCTTCACACTTTTCCCACCGCCTCACTTTACTACCTTGTTGAACCTCAGGGTTTGGTGTCAATGTCATCTCTTAGGCTAGCTCTCTTCACTCCTTGATTATTGCCTCTGCCATCACCGCCAAGAAAAGTCTGTGAGGTGAACGGCTACTTCCTGTGTCATCCTGTGTCTCTGTCTACTGCAGTCGCTGAGAAGTGTTCCTGTATTTATACCCTGGCTGGGACCTGGGCAACTGGTGATTCTTGACTGAAAGCCTGGTGTAGAGGACAGAGAATACCTGAGCACAGGATCACAGCAGAGGCAATGGTGAAGAAGGAGGAAGTGTGTCTGGTGCCTTCTTGTGGAAAGCTAAAAGTCTACTTGCTTAGTGGCATTTGCCATGAAACAGCACATTTACCAACATGCTAATGTGGATTAGACTGAGCATCCCATGAAAGCTGCATCATTAGTCCTCACTCAAGCCAACATTATAGCAAGGGACTGAAGAGCCTGGGGGGATAGCACCTGTGACCATGGTCATCCTTCCCAAGAGAGATGTCCTTTACATTCCCTTGAGTATGTGACAATCCATCTGTTTAGAGATAATCAGATGTCCACAGTCAGGAATCTTCTGGACACAGACTAGGTCACAATTTGCTAATTTACTTGTGTGTAACAGTCGCAGGGAAGTTCTTCATGGCCTCCGCTTTCACTTTTACTCCAAAGCTGGGGTCCCGGGCAACATAGTCGGATTCCCTTCAAACACAACTTGTGACTAATGGGTTCATCAAGTCCTTTGTGTAATGGGAACTCTGAAGATCCATCCATTAAGAAAAACTACAAAATAACTACATCTATAAAACCTACAAAATAATCACAAAATGATTGAGAAATTCATTAGCCATAGGGTTGAGAAAAAAATTAATGATAAGTAATTTTGTTTATTCCACAGGTGGTTACATGCTATCTGCTATGTGGTAGATGTTGATATAGATGCTGAGGATGAGAGAGCCAGGGAGGAGACCCTCCCACTTCAGAGCTTACCTTCCAATATGATAATTGAGAGAGCAATGTTCCCTGTAGTAAGAACTTCACACTGTGTAACTCATTAACACATGCGCCTGTTCACACCCTGCTTTTAGATCATAATTCACTGACTTCCACCACAGCAGAATTTGTATCCAATTATGCCCTCATCAAAGCTGGTGCCATTGTTTCTGAGAGCCTTGTGGTACTGTGTTTAGCTGTGGTGATACAATGGATGGAGGTTCTGGCCTTCATGGTATTTATAGTCCTTCGTTGTCCTCTGCATTGCTCAGTGAGATAGATCCATTGACTCCACCTGCAGATGTCCCACCTTAGACATGTGGGTGAGTGTCTAACCCAGGGGGTGGGGGAGTGTAAGTTTGGAAAACAAGTTGCAGTTAGAGTATTGACATTGTCCCTTGGCTTTGTTTTCATGCTATCCTTTACCTTAGTGACAAGCATGATGTGATCACATAGCATCATATAGAAGAAGTTCATGGTCCAAAGGAACTCAGGATTTTTACATTCGGAAGAACTACAGTGTGTGTGAGGATTTAACCTCTGATAGCTCATGAGCTCAATTTTAGTAAATTGGGAATTGGGTCAATTAAGAGACACTTAGATGCTTGCATGTGGGGGTGGAACACAAAAGTCTATCCACAAGCTTGTTCCTGGACTTTAATACCAGGAAAATGTTAAATTACATGGCCAGAAGAGTGGAGACTGTGTGTGGAACTGAGAGTCTTGTCTAACCAAGAAGCTTGGGTTTCCAGTGGACCCAGCATCATCGTAAGAGTCCTTAGGTTGGAAGGAGCCTGGCAGGGGAGGCAGTCGGCAAAGCAGGTGGTTCACAGGAGGAGAAGTTAGAGTGTGGGGATGGCTGATGGGAGGTAGCAGGGCATGGGTGTCTCTGGGAGCTGAAAAATGCCATAATCCATTTTTCCCTGGGGGCCTCGGGAGTGGAGTGCAGACACTTTCACTGTAGCACAGCAAAGCTCATGTTGCATGTCTGAATTTCTGAAGTATAAGATTAGCAATCTATGTTGTGTTAAGGCACTGGTGATGTGTGAGTTTTTAGTGCCAGAAATAGGATGCCAAGAGAGTGAGGTAGGTTCTACCAAGCTCTCTTAATACTACTAGATTCTAGACTCTATTAACTATTTCTCCCCTTTGCATGCTTTGGTTTTTTTCCTCTAACGTATTTTCATTGTGATTTTTTTTTTCTGAAAATTTAAGGTGAGCTTGTCCCAAGCAGGCACCTCACCTGCACACCGTAGCAACAGCTCTACCTTTCAGTAATGGGAAAGACAACCACTGCGTGCTTTTGCTGCCCAGCTCACTCGTGCAACTGCTGTCACAGGCAGGAAGTTCAAGGAATTCTTGGGCATCTTCATGTTAAAGGAATGAAACAGGCCAAAACACAAAGATTGCTTTTTCTTTCATATGCAGACATTGGATAATTGTGTGTGTGTGTGTGTGTGTGTGTGTGTGTGTGTGTGTGTGTGTGTGTGTGTGTGTAATGTGTGAAATCAATGGCATGGAGATAAAAGGCAACTATCTGGTAGGAAGTTGAAGGAAGAAGAGAGGGTGGAAGAGGATAGTAAAAACAAATGATATACATGAGCAAAAATGAACTTAATTACCCTATCTCTTTGTACAATGAATATACATAAAAATCTGCAGAAGAATTTTTAGACTTTTGAATATTTTCTGTAAAGCTAAGAGGTGGTTCTAAGTATATGAGGCTACAAAACCTTTTGTGGACCGAGTCTCCCTAACCAGAGTTTGAACATGAGGGGCCCCTGTCCCCTGTGTATGAATTCACAAAGCTTAGTGCATTGTACGGAGGAATCATCTCCACAGAAGCTATACAACCCACTGACTGGCAATTACCAAAGTTTATCTTTCATTGGCTTTGACAAAGAACCAGTTTAAACCTCAGCCAAATTGGGAGGGGAAAGACTACAGTTTTATTTAATCCGGGTGAGTGTGAGTAAGTTTACTCATAGCCACCACTTCACCAGGTGCCTGGGTTAATGGGCCAAAGTGGTTTGGTAAGTTCACCCATAGCCACCACTTCAGGTCCCTGGGGTAACCAGAGCCCCTCACTGTAATGGCTGTAATATTTTATTACTACAGCATGAGTAGTTCTCTACTCTTGTTTGCTACAGGATAATCCAACGAATGATTAAAAGACCACAATAAGGTAAGGTGTATTGAAATGCAATATAAAACCCAGAGCCATCCAGTGAAGTGCCACCTTTCAGAAAAACCCAAGGCCTTCAGAGAAGACTGGAAAAATCCTCTCCTGTAGCACCTGCCCAGGGGCACATGGAAAGGACTCCTGAGGATGCAAAAGCACTTGCAGCATTGTGAGGAAAGCGTACTGGCGTACTGACTGGGGCGTGCAGCCCTGGATACACAGTCCCAGTGCTCTGCATCAGACTCTGTGAAACACTTCCAATCAGCTGACAGTGCAATTGCCCCTGAGCACATGCTCCTGGAAGCACCTCACCATGAAATGAGCCTTTGATCACCTCACTCAAGTTCCAATATCCTACCACCTCTTCCACGCCATATGACCTCAGACTGTGTCCTACAGGACCCCAACATGTTCTGCTCAGAGGGTCTGTGTCTCTCCTTTGCTTAGGGAGGAGACAAATCCAGGTTCTTTTCCAGCTGTGAGCAGGAGCCAACTCTATGACAATGAGTCACCAGGGCAGGTGTGCCAATTCTTGTCCCTTCACTAAACAGGAACTGAGCGATCTTTGTGGGCAATCAAGGGAAGGCAGAAATCAGAAACAGAACACAATGACCATAGCAAAGGTCAACTAAAGAGATACCCGCAGAAAGTCCCAGCACAGAGTTAGAACATCATTTCTCACGATCTCATGTTCTGCTAAAGTCTTTCCTGTGTGTTTACACACTCCTGAATCCTGAATAATACATGACTGATAACATCCCACTCTTAAGATTTTTGTTGGGTTACTGTTCAGTTTGTCCTCAGATTGATTGTTGTTGTCTATTCATTCATAAAACTCAGAAATTGGACTTGCATTTCTCTGTGCAGTGAGTGGCTCTTGTCCTACACAGGCCCCTGTTCAGGCAATACTATTTTACTTTACACGTGGAAACTACACTGCCTTATACAACATGGGAGGAAAGGGGTGTCGGAGACTACATTGAGAAAGAAAAGATAATATCTTATGTTGCATGCCCACCATTGTCCTCAAATTAATAGCCGCATATAATTTAAAAATGTAAAAAAGACAGTTAAACAGGATGGATGTTTTTTTACCCCCTGAAGGCACTGAAACCTATTGAGTGATTTATTTGAGCTGTTGTTATTAACAGGTAGGTTTTTTTTTTCAAGTGATGAGAAAAAGCGAAGAATTACAGAAATCCAATGCTCTCCCAAATCGATCACATTTTTCCAATGATTAGCTTTTCCCTGCGTCCTTCTCTCTGTTTGATCTTGAACAACAGTCATGAATTCTTCTGTGTAGCAAAAACGATTTGTGAGTCCCAGGTTCTATAGTACGGCCATCAATGCGGGAAGAAACAAGACAAGCAAGC